>NC_143191.1:31032500-31332500 GCF_051530095.1 Phoenix dactylifera
GTTATTGGTGACACATAGATGGATGAGTGTACAACTCTTGTACAATGCTTCTCAAGCATGTTGCAGTGCAACTTGGTCTCTAAGCCATGAAGACCTCACCTAACAGTTATTGGTCCCATTTCTTAGTTAAGTCAGACCCACCGTATAACCGTAGGAATAAAGTCGTCATTGGGTCCTCACCTAACAGTTATTGGTGCCCAACCCCACCTTTACCCTACAACATCTCATGTCTATAGAGAGGTCCAGCCCCCCGATGCAACTTGACCACTGTGTCCAGCCGAGACAAATCAACATCAGAAAGGCCTTAGCAGCTCTACTACAGTGGAAGACCTATTGACTTAATATTGGTTAATCAAAACTTAGTGTTTGCAACTTGAGCCCTTCATAAGAGGTAATCGAACAATTGGCCAGGTAAGCAGGTGGGAGGCTCCCCTTACTCAGAGAGTAAGGTCCTAATTAAGTAACCACCTTTCATGCTTTCCTAGACACCAATTAGATCAATCAATCTAATATGACTTGCTCATGTCGGTTCACTCTCGACTTGATTGAGGAGGTTTTGATTTAGGTCTCAATTGGGTTTGCTACATCACATGTAAACCTATCTATCCGACTCGCATTCACATCTCATGCAAACGGTACATCACAGGCAGTTATAATCGCAGCATCAAATAAAGTTAAACTTTAAATAGGTGATGATCATGGATTCTAATTAGGTCGTATTACAAGCACATGCACATCAATCGATCAAGTGGTCTTCAACTCTTGAATTGGTTCCAAGCCTCCTTGATTCGATCCTTGATCAACTCTTGATCCCATCGCCATCAACCGCTTAGATCACCTTTCATCTCATGCCTTTGCTTCAACTTGATCGTTGATGTACATCACATCACAGAAATACAACCAGATGTAAAATAAAAATAAAAATAAATTACATCTCCTTTTAGGAGGCACGCAGGCCTCTCAAAACATCAAATAAGATGCATGCAAGCATCTGAAAAATTACATGACATCGCAGATCACATCGCAGGTCATTACATTTGATACCAAAAGGGTTTGAATCCTATGATCATCACCGTATGCAACAATTATAATTTTCAGATCTGAAAACTAACTGATTGTATCATGACATAGGTTGCTGATCATGCTAATCATGATTCTAAACTTTGTAATCCCATTAACAATGCATTTAGAATCATCTTTTTATCACATAAAAATCAGCATGCAAAAAATCAGCACCCCTGAAAAATCTGCATGCAGAATTTTTCAGCATGCATGATCATTCAATTTTCAGATCTAATATGCCTTTAGATATTTAATTCTTACCTTAATCTACGAAGCCTAGGCTCTGATACCACTGTTGCAAACCCGCCCATGCCGCTGATATTTCAAAAATTTTTCAGATGGCAGCGGAATCGGCATGCACGGGTTCGACGTTCATCGCATGAACGTTGTTTCGAGACCTTTCGTAATTAGGTAAGAATTAAAACTTTTTAAAACTATTAAGAAGATCAGATCTTCACCTTGCGCGGGTAGATGATCACCGCAAATCTGAATTCGTGGTTTTAGGATGATGGTTCGTTTGAAGCCGTTCAAACGTCCGGCCTCTACGGGTATCCACACGAAGCAGAGGACGATCAAAGCTTTCTTGTCTTCCCGGGGTGCTAGCTCCCTTGCAAAGACTTCTTTTGATGGCTGATCTCCTCTCTTTCAATCAACCCTTGATTGTGCTTGAGAGGAGGAAGAAGAAGGATGAAGATGGGAAGAAGATCAAAAGCCCCTGCAGCCTTCTTCTCTTTTCATGCGTTGGAGACAAGGAAGAAGACCAAGAGGAGGGAGACGCCTCCTCTTCTTTTCCCTTTGCTGATGGCGGCTGAACCAAGGAAGGGAGAGGGGTGGCCACGTGATGGAAGAGGAGAGGGAGAGCTCATGCCTAGGGCGCCGGCCCTAGGTCCCTTTTTATAAGCATCAAGGGCTCCTACAAGTTAGGAGCCCTTGACAACCTTCTTTCTTTGGAGCGCCGGCCCCTTCTCTCTTCTTGTCGCCCTAACCAATTGGAGAGGGGCTGATGCCCCTCTTACTTGGTTAGCCTAATCCTCTTCCAAAGAGGATTAGGTGCCTCTCTCATGGTTTAATCCCAATCCAATTAGGATTAGCCAATTGGGTTCAATCTATGCTAGTCCTAATCCAATTAGGACTTGAATGAACCATGACTCAATTGAACTCTTCAATCCTAATCCAATTAGGAGTCATGTTGATTCATTAGATTATTAATTAATTTAGACTTAAGGAATCCTAATCTAATTAGGATGTATTTAATTTCAGTCCTAATCCAATTAGGACTCTATTTGAATCCAAAGTCCTAATCCAATTAGGATTTCTAGGAATCCTACTCCAAGTAGGAATCCAATTTTGATTCAAATCTCCTAATCTCATTAGGATTGAGGAATCCTATTCCAAATAGGAATCCCAGTCCTACTCCAACTAGGATTCCCAGTCCTAATCCAATTGGGACTCTAGGAATCCTATCCGAAGTAGGACTCTTGTTTTAAGTCCAATTAATTAATTCCCTTTGTTCCTTCTTCAACTTCTTATCAATCAAATTGATTACTCGTGATTCCTAATCACGATTTCAACCATCGGATCGGTCAATACTTCTAGTGTGTGTGACCCCATAGGTTCTATTCTGACTGGTAGTGAGATATATTGTGATCTCTATCACTATATCATTGAAAACTCCTTTCAATGGGTTGGAACGGTTCCAACTCAACTCATTAGGGTTTATCGATCATCGAGATAATCCCTATGAGTCCCACCATCCACCAGTGACACCTAGCAGCATGTAGTGGCTACCCAGCAGAATGGAATGATGAACCTCTAGGTGCAGTTAACGTGTGATACAATCCTACTATCGTGGATCCCTACAGGATGGAGGTCATGGACAACTCGTCAAACCCCATCGTCTGTCATATGTCAAGATTTATTCGACTCGAGTTCGATAGTGGAAAACTCTTTCTCCACTTTATATTACTGCCCTAGCCAAGGTCTTAGAACTCAGTCTAACAAATCACATAGGATCACTCCTCTTCTATCAAGGTCGATAGATTCCTTATAGGTGCATACCCTACTCCTACAGTGAACTTACTGCAGCCAATCTACACTGCATGGACCCATATGGCTAGAGACCATGTATGTGTGCAGTCAAACTACAATAACCTCACTGTGAGTAGCCGAAGCACCGCAGGTCAAAGGACCAGTCACACTACTGCAACATCAAGCAAGTCACTGACGAGTGGATAGACATCCAAGTGACTTCTTGTCTTGGTCACGCTCAGTACCCTTGTTCTCTAACAAGCACCTGCACTATCACTTCAGTGTCCCTACACTGTGGACTCAAGTCTCGTCCATCCAGAAGGAAAGTGATCTGTGCACTGATCGGATCGATCACCGTCCTCGTGATGATCCATTGATCAGGAGCATTTAGAAATTAATCACCAATGATACATGGCTCAAATTCTCAACTCTTGAGAATATGTATCATCATCTTATTAATTCCTTGGACGATTCATAGACACATAAATAATATGAATGAAAAGATGCCTTTTATTTATTCAATAATAAACAGTCAAGTACAAAATTATGTCCCTAGAATCAACAATGTGTCAGCCAAATTGGCTTCTAGGGCATACATCTAACAATCTTCCACTTGCACTAAAGCCAATTGGTCATATATCTTAGGCCCATCTTCTCAAGGTGGGCTTCAGTCTTTTGCTGACTCAGCTGCTTAGTGAACGGGTCTGCCACGTTATCCGCGGAGTCTACTCTCTGCACCTCTACATATTTCTTCTCCACATAGTCGCGTATGAGGTGAAAGCGCCGCTCTATATGCTTAGACTTCTGATGAGACCTTGGCTTCTTAGCAAGGGCTATGGCGCCATTATTATCGCAGTAGAGTGTTATGGCATCTGATGTCATCACATCCAACTCTGCAATGAATTTCTTGAACCAGAAGCCTTCTTTAGCAGCTTCAGAGGCGGCGATGTATTCAGCTTCCATAGTAGAATCAGCAATGATCGGTTGTTTAGAACTCTTCCAATTTACCGTACCACCATTGCACAAGAACACGTATCCAGATGTTGACTTCCTGTCATCGACATCAGTCATGAAGTCTGAATCTGTGTACCCTTCTACCTTTAACTCTGATGATCCTCCAAAAACCAAGAATAAATCTTTAGTTCTTCTCAAGTACTTAAGAATATTCTTCACAGCTGTCCAGTGTTCTTCACCTGGATTCGACTGATATCTGCTTGTGACACTCACAGCAAGAGCTATATCAGGTCGTGTACATAGCATGGCATACATGAGGCTTCCTATTGCCGATGCATAAGGAATCTTGCTCATGCGTTGTATCTCTTCAGATGTGTTGGGACACATCTTCTTGGAGAGATGAATTCCATGCCTTAGGGGTAAGAGACCCCTCTTGGAGTTTTCCATGCTGAACCTCTTCAGCACCTCCTCTATGTACATCTTCTGTGAAAGGCCAAGCATCCTTTTAGATCTATCTCTATAGACCTTTATTCCCAAAATATAGGATGCTTCCCCAAGGTCTTTCATGAAGAATTCTTTTGACAACCAGACCTTGACCGAGGTTAGCATGGGAATGTCATTCCCAATCAGGAGAATGTCATCTACGTACAATACGAGAAAAACGACAGCACTCCCACTAACCTTTTTATAAACACATGGTTCCTCTTCGTTTTTGATGAAATCAAACGTTTTGATTGCATCAACGAAACGAGTGTTCCAACTCCGAGAGGCTTGCTTTAGTCCATAGATGGACCTTTGCAGCTTGCAGACCTTGTGATCTCCATCACTGGAAGTGAAACCCAAATGCTGTTCCATATAGATATCTTCATCAAGATATCCATTCAGGAAAGCAGTTTCTCGGAATCGATATCAGATATCGCCTCGTTGTAGGTTTTGGGATCCTGTATGCGATCCCTATCTCCCACTAGGAACATTTTCTCGGTATCCTCTTCTAGTATACCTAAGTATCTATCAGGAGGATGGGAGACCCTACTAGATCTACGAGGTGGTTGAGAGACATCGTGTACTGGCTCTGTATGAATGGGTTATATAGGATCCATGACTCGTTGCTTTTCAGAGACTTTCTCTTCAAGCTCAATTTTCCTCCCACTGCCTCTATCAAGGATAAACTGATTTTCCAGGAAGATGGCACGACGGCTCACAAACACATTGTGATCCTCTGAGACGTAAAAATTGTATCCTAATGACTCTTTAGGATATCCTATAAAACGAGCACTTATGGTCCTAGCCTCTAGTTTGTCCGCCTGTAGTCTCTTGACGTGGGCCGGACATCCCCAAATCTTGAGATGACCCAGACTTGGTTTCTTACCATGCCATATCTCATACGGTGTGGTGGGAACGGATTTAGAGGGAACTCTATTCAACAAATAAATCGCTGTGAGTAAGGCATCTCCCCAAAGGAACATAGGTAAATCAGTGAAGCTCATCATGGACCTGACCATATCCAATAGGGTCCGATTCCTCCTTTCTGACACCCCGTTGAGTTGAGGTGTACCCGGAGGTGTCCATTGTGAGACTATGCCGTTTTCTTTGAGATAGTCCCGGAATTCCCCACTAAGGTATTCTCCTCCTCGATCTGATCGAAGAGCCTTAAGAGGTTTTCCAGTTTGTTTTTCTACTTCATTCTTGAACTCTTTGAACTTTTCAAAAGATTCAGACTTGTGTCTCATAAGATACACATACCCATACCGTGAATAATCATCGGTGAAGGTAATGAAGTAAGAATAACGTCCCCTGGCTAGCACATCGAATGGGCCACATACATCTGTATGTACTAGGGTAAGTATTTCAGTGGTCCTCTCCCCATGTCCTACAAAGGGCAGTCTTGCCATTTTTTCTTGAAGACAGGACTCGCAAACTGGATATGACTCGGAAGTCAATGAGCCTAAAAGCCCATCTTTATCCATTTTGTTCATTCTGTCTTCTCCATGTTGGGAATTGTATCCTAAATGTCAATCGTCAGCATATTGATGATTGAATATTGTAAATAAATTGACAAATTAATAAAGTATTATTTGGCATTATTCATCATTTCATCTTCAAATGAACTCTTATATGATGAAGTCCTTAGGACTTATGTTATGATAAAGGACGATTTATCTTTGAGTCCTTAAACTTGTTCGCGACCAAATGATATGTTGTTACTAGGACGACAACATTATCGAGATTAGGTCGTTGTGTGACATATACGTTGGTTGTCCTCTTAACCAAGGAGTGTGGAGACACTGGTATGCCATACAGGTGAAGTGTAGGAGTACATTTCACTGAACGTGACCAATTCCGGAACGCTCTACTGTCGAGAGATGTTCCGAGTGGATATGGGTATAAGTTTGGCCCTCTGACCTGAGACCGCACCTGTGACTAGCAAGCAACTCACTGTACTTTGGTACCAGACTACCTGAATTTCTAATTCAGTGACGGAAGGTCACTGGGTGCAGTCAAGTACTTGCGTAGTCAGTTGTGAGTCAAGATGGAATTGACCCCTCCTGCAAACAGGAGATAATGTCTTGTGACTAATTTAGCAAAACCTTGGCCAGGGTAATCTCAGTGAGGAGTCACGGGATATCTAAAGTTAATCACATAATGGATGTACTAATTATAGGGTTGACAGTGAGCTCTAAGTCATCCTGGCATTAAGAGTCAAAGGGATTGAATTATACAGTAACCATAGTTCAGGGTTCCAGAATATTTGCTTCGCATATATTCGGCCTATTCGGACGTCGGGTACCATTGCTAGATGGTCACATCGATTAGTGTAGGAAGTCGTTCCTATACTACCGGCTTAGGTTCGAACCTATGAGGTCACACGCATAGAAGATTCCTGATTGATTAAGAAGGCTGATGAATGATTAAGAATCATTCAGGGATAATTTGGTCAATTCGATTGGCAAATTATCTTATAAAATAATTAAAGTAATTATCGGAGGATTAATTAGTAATTAGATTGCTAATGAACTCAATTGGATTGAGTAATTAGACTAAGGATGAGCCAAATTGAATTAGATTCAATTCTGGGCTCAATCAGGGTTTTTGACCTGATTGGATTAGGTCTGAATCAAGAGGACTTAGGTTGACCAAATTAAATTAGATTAAATTTGTGCTTAATTAGGGATTGACCTAATTGGATTAGGTTCAACCCATAGTAATTGAATCATTCTAATTGTTAGGATTTAATTAAATTAAATGGGTTTGATCTGAAACTATTCGGATCTTGAAATCCACTTGTCACATATCCATGCATGGCGCCATAAATTGATTTTTAATATGATTAAAAATTAATTTAATTTATTTAATGGTGCCATGGGACACTTGGCAACATCAGGGACCTCTTTCATCATTAGATGGGTCGAAATGGAGAGATAAATTCATGAAAAGAATTGGATAAGATCAAATTCTCTCTCTTCATGACATATGCCATCCTTATCTTTATCTCACTTCTAATTAAGGTTGAATTTCGAATTTAATCACCACAAAATCACCACGTGACCCTCTAATCTGATTAGGGGCATGGAAATTTCGAAATTGAAAGAGGGAAGTGGCAACATGATGAATGGTTTAGATTAGATCAAGCTTCATCATGTAATGGCACATGAACTTGAATTTTGAATTCAAAATTCAAAACCCCACAAAATCCTCCACAAATATGGGATGGTTGGCATGAAGTTAGGTAGGAGAGCAACATTAAAAGGACCTCCATCATCTGGTGGTCGAATTCAAGGAAAAAGAGAGAAAAAGAAGAAAGGGAAAAGAAAAGAGAGGAACCCTAGTTCATGCATGGAAAAATTCTGCATTCAATCTAGCTGACTTCTTCCTCCTCTAAGTCCATCGCGCCATTAGTGTTAGGGGTCCCTGATAAGAGTCTTTAGATCAGATCTAAGTCCTCTTCAATCCCTTTAAACCTTTCCTCCAAGTTCTTCCAAGAAGGCGGATCAAAAGTTGATAGTGTTTGGAAGATCAAATTTCAGCCTCAAGAAATTCTGCGCAAGCTAGCACTTCCGCAGGATTGGATCTCTTCAGGAACTGAAAGAGTAGATGCCCTACAAGCCAATCGCAATATGTATTGCGAAAGGTTTTTTCTTTTGATTTGTCCAAATCATGTACATGACATTTAAATATGAATAAAGGCGTTATGTTTTATCATATGCTGTTGATTATATTTATGATAAACTCCTTAGTTTAGGGCAATGGTTTTAAGACTATGATGAGATCATACTAGTGAGACTTAAAATCCTAAAATCCTAATCTTAAATATTCCCAGTCATTGGTACATTGAGTCGGGGATCAATGATTACCGGAAAGACTGGCATGTCTTATGTATGCTCGATGCAGAGGATGATTGATCTCATAATTATTTGTGTGGAGACACTAATACAAAGATGTGGGTGCTCATTAGAGGAATGAGTTCACTGAATTGACCTACAAAGAGAAATCTTATGAAGTCTTACTTACATGTCAAAAGATGATTCTCTTAGTGGGAGTTGTGCAACTGATCCTATGACCTGAGATCACTATGGTATCTTGTGCACATGAACCCATATTTTGGTTTACACTCATTCATGACAATAAGTTATGTACGAGGTCTTCTGGATATGGTGAATTGTGTACGAAGATTATGAGTAGGTCAACAAGGAATTAATCACTTCTAGTAAGAGAAGATAGCATCCTATTTATTCTAATCATATGATAATTCAGGAAACCTTTGATCAAAGTAGAATGAAAATTAGAAAGAGTTTCTAATGTTTCATTATTTGAATTATCATTAAAAGATTGAGAAAAATATGAATATGAAATTGAGTTTGACATATATTCATACTCATATGCATATTTGGGATGCAGTTTGATTAAAGGATTGAATTGCATGGTAACTTGCCACTGAAGGGTATTTTTGGTATTTCCACCAAATTCCATATTTTCCGGGTAGACATGACACGTTGCTAGACGTCAATCTTGTTTTATAGGTTTGATCAAATTAAAGAGTTAATTCGATCACCAATTAGAAAGGATTCTAATTGTTAAGTTCGGGTTCGCGCAGTTTGGACTTAAATCGATTAGAAGAGTTCTAATCAAGTTGGGTCAACTCGCACTCACACCTATTGCTGGCTAAGTATGGAACCCAATGGGTCACACACAAGAAAACTTATTAAGGGTCTAATTGGATTAGATCATGTTTGCAAGATAAACATCCTAGCAGGTGTTGCAAACCTTAGCTCCTAATTCGAATTGGATTCGAATCTGATTCGAATTGGATTCGAATCTGATTCTTAATTGATCTAATTTGATTAGATCATATTCTAATATGGGTTAGCCAAGAGTTGGCACCTAATTGGCTTGGTTTGAGTCTAATTGGATTAGATTTAATAAATCATTCAATCTAGACCGTTAGATCTTGATTTACCGTTGGATGAAGACATAATGGAGAGTTGGTTTAACCCAATTGGATTGGGTTAGAGGATGGCTACCATAATTGACCATTGGATCTTAATCCCACCATTGGATGAAGACATAATGGGTCAAGTGAATGGCGCCTTGCATTGGAGCCCTTGGATCATCATCATGAAAGATCAAGAGGTGAGGCGTGATGGACATGTGATTAGCATGTGATGTTGACTTGGTCAAAATATGGCACCACATGAAAGGACATATCATTTGATACACCTCCTCACTTGATCTGCACCTCCTCTTATTTGATATGGCCCTTTAGATGATGCCCTTTCATGAGAGGATGTGTGGATGGGATGCATCCCTTAGAGATGCATCCCTACACCTATTATAAATAGGTTAGCACTCCATGGGTTTCATCATTCCAATTCCACCCCACTCCTCTCTTCTTTCTTTCTTACATTAGTTTCTTTCTTTCTAGCATTGCTTCTAGTGTGTCCTAAGCCAAGACAAGGTGGTCTTCTTTAGGACAAAAGGATTAGAAGTGATTTTAGAAGGCTAAAGAAAAATAAAAAGGAAGGAAAGCAAGCCATTAGAGTTCTTTAGAAGAATTCTGCATTAAGGATCAAAAGTCTTTGGAGCTAAAGTCTTGATCAAGTTTTCGTGTGGATCACCATTGGAGGGCGGACACTTGGACGCCTCGTGGAGATTGTACACTTTGGATTAGCGTTTGAGGTATTCTACTAATTCTGCATTTATTTTATATCATTTGATTGTAATCATTAAGGTGATCTAGGCTTAAAAGGGTTTCATGCATAGGGACTTTATTAAGAAATTTTTAAAATCCCTAGCTTCCGCTGCGCATTATAACATGCTAAAACCCTTTCAGTGGTATCAGAGCCATCCTTAATTGGTTCAATCAAATAATTATGTATGATGTATGATTATTAATTTACTATGAGATAGTAATGTCATATGCTTAGAGAAATGTTGAAATGTATGATTAATATATGATATGTTATGTAATAAAATATCATGATATGAAATTTTCCATATGAAAATATGTTGAAGCATGTTAATTAATTGCTTATGATTTATACATGCTATGAGATAGCCATGATGCATAATAGTTTATTTTAGACATGTTAAATGTAATGTGCTAGAGACTAGTAAGCCCTCAATAAAAATTATATTAAGTCATAGTGTTGAAAAACTTTGAGCTAACCCATTCTAGAACAATTAATCTAATTGGTGTCTAAGGAAAGCACTAAAGGTGGTTACTTAATTAGGACCTTACTCTCTGAGTAAGGAGAGCCTCCCACCTGCTTACCTGGCCAATTGTTTGATTGCCTATTATGGATAAGCTTAATATTGATATAACACTATTGATAGCCTTCCTTCATGCCTCGATATTATTATGTCAAGATCCATGCTAGTTTGTTGTGCTAACACAAGACTTGCAATGGGGACTGATGTTATACTGTCTTGGTGCATTAAGATGCTTATGGCATATTTTAATATATTGCCTTGTTGTGCAACCACAAGGGCAATATTATTCGAATATGACTATATGGAAATAAAGGGTTTGACTTAACTAAAATATTATTGTTTGTTGTGCTAACACAAGGCAATAAGTATTTTAAGAGGACAAGATAAAGTTGAGAATTGCATGAGATGCAATTGGAAAGAGTTTCCTACCTTTGAACTCATAAGAGTTTGTTGTGTAAACACAAGGCTTTTTATGATGAATTAGGATCTCAACCCTACTAAGAAAAATTATATTTTCACGTTTATCATAGGGGAGGGCTATGATATTCGATAAAAATAGTAGGAGACAAATTAGATTAAAGTCCTTATCTAGTTGCAAACATGTCATCATGATTGGTCTGCTTATATTAGTTTTGTTCTTGCATATGTAGAATTATTAAATGGCTTCTTCACTTTCACTAAGAGGCATCTTAGATGCCAACAAGTTGACCGGACCAAACTATGTGGACTGGTTGAGGAATTTAAAGATAGTACTCACTCAGGAGAAAATTTTCTATATACTTGAAATCCCTGATCTTGGAGATCTAGGGGATGATGCTATAGAAGAGGAGGTTGCCACACATAAGATGTGGAAAAATGACAGTGTGACTGTCAAATGTATCATACTTGCCTCTATGAACAATGAATTACAGAGGCAACATGAAGGCATGGACACTCAATCCATACTTCTCAATTTAAAAGAGTTGTATGGAGAACAAAGCAGGACTGCTAGGTATGAGATATCTAAGCAGTTGTTCCGTGCTAGAATGAATGAAGGAACTTCAGTGCAAAACCATGTTCTTATGGTTATAGACTTGATCACCAGATTAAGTCAATTAGGTTTTGCTATGGATAGTGAGCTCAGTCAGGATTTGATCCTGCAATCACTGCCTGATTCATTCTCTCAGTTTGTTGTGAACTTTCACATGAACAAGCTGAACACCTCCCTGCCCGAGTTGTTAAATATGCTCAAAACAGCTGAAGGGCATATTAAGAAGGATAAAGGTCCACTCCTTCTTATAAATAGCACCTCTATGAGGAAATCGGGAAATAAGGGTTCTAAGAAACGATTGAACCCCAAGAGTAGCATCAAAAAGAAAAAAGGAAAGAAAAACTCCGGATCAAGTACCTGTTTTCATTGCGGCAAAGCTGGCCACTGGAAAAGGAATTGCAAGAGTTTTCTTGCAAGTATGAAGACCGATGCAAGAGTTGCATCAAAAGGTATGTTTATGTTACATGCCAACTTGTCATTAAGTTCTTCAAATTCAAATTCATGGGTATTGGATACCGGCTGTGGTTTTCACATTTGCAAATCTTTGCATGGACTACAGAAAATTAAAATTTTGAAGAAAGGTGACTTCGAGCTGTATGGCGCTGGAGGAGAGTCCATCCAGGCTGAAGCTGTTGGAACCTACAACTTGGAATTGCCTTCGGGAAAGCTCCTACAATTAGAAGATTGTTATTATATGCCCAAAATTATTAGAAATGTAATTTCCATTCCTTTGTTGTTAAAGAAAGATTTTGAAATTAATGGAAAGGGCAATGGTTGCTCTATTTATTTTTCTAATAAGCATCTTTGCAATGGCATTATGGAAAATGGTCTTCTAGTTTTATTACTTAATGACAATGTCTTTCATATTAATAAAAGCAATAAAAGAAAGAGAGAGGAAGTGAATAATACCCTCCTTTGGCATTGCCGACTTGGTCACATAAGTGAATCAAGAATTAACAAGTTATACAAAGAAGAGTTCTTTGATCCTTATGATTATGAATCATTAGGAACTTGTGAATCTTGTCTTATGGGAAAAATGACCAAGTCTCCATTCACTGGACATGGAGAAAGGGCAAGTGAGTTATTAGGACTTATACATACAGATGTATGTGGTCCTATGACAACTCCAGCTAGAGGTGGATACTCTTACTTCATCACATTCACTGATGATTTATCAAGGTTCGGATTTGTGTATCTTATGAAACATAAATACGAAGCCTTTGATAAGTTTAAAGAGTATCAAAGTATGGTTGAAAAACAAACCGGAAAGTGTATTAAAATCCTTCGATCTGATCGAGGAGGTGAATACCTTTCTAGTGAATTTTTAAATCATCTTAAAGAAAAGGGCATTCTCTCTGAATGGACACCTCCGTATACGCCACAACTAAATGGTGTAGCTGAACGGAGGAATCGTACTCTATTAGATATGGTAAGGTCCATGATGTGCTTTACAGATCTTCCTATTTCCTTCTGGGGTTATGCCTTAGAAACTGCTACATATGTGCTAAACAGGATACCTTCAAAATCTGTATCTAGTACTCCATATGAGATATGGAGAGGTAGAAAGCCCAATCTTAAATATTTTAAAATATGGGGCTGCCAAGCATATGTCAAAAGAAATTTTGGACATAAGCTAAGTGCTAGATCAGATAAATGTACATTTATAGGTTATTCCAAAGAAAGTATTGGATATCTCTTCTATCACCCTACTGAACAAAAGGTATTTGTTAGTAGGCATGCCACTTTCTTAGAAAAAGAGTTTATCTTAGAAAAGGGCAGTGAAAGAAGAATTGAACTTAATGAAGTTCAAGACCTACAAATAGAAACACAAGAAATTCTTCAACCAAATGTACCCATTGATGAAGTACAACCACAACACACATCTCCTCTCCAAAGGTCAGATAGAGTGCGAAATGCACCTAAGAGGTATGGGTTTATCATTGAGAATGATGAAGCCCACATCATCGAAAATGATGATCCTCTGACCTATTCGGAAGCTATCATGAGTAATGACTCTAACAAATGGTTAGAAGCTATGAAATCCGAAATAGACTCTATGTATACCAACCAAGTATGGACTTTGGTTGATGCACCAGAAGGTGTTAACCCTATAGGTTGCAAATGGGTCTATAAGAAGAAGATTGGAGCAGATGGCCAAGTAGAAACCTACAAGGCTAGATTGGTGGCAAAAGGTTTCAGGCAAAAGCAAGGAATTGACTATGATGAAACTTTTTCACCAGTTGCCATGCTTAAATCTATTCGGATTTTGCTTGCAATAGCTGCATACTATGATTATGAAATTTGGCAGATGGATGTCAAAACCGCCTTCCTTAATGGTTATCTTGAGGAAGAGGTTTACATGACACAGCCAGAAGGATTTGTCTCAAGTGGGAGAGCAAATCAAGTATGCAAGCTTAAGAGATCCATTTATGGATTAAAGCAAGCATCGAGGAGTTGGAACATCCGTTTTGATACAACAGTCAAAGAGTTTGGTTTTATCAAAAATGTGGATGAACCATGTGTGTACAAGAAGACTAGTGGGAGTGCCGTTGTCTTCTTAATATTGTATGTAGATGACATACTAATCATTGGAAATGATATTCCAATGTTACAATCGGTCAAGACTTGGCTATCAAAAAGCTTTTCCATGAAAGACTTGGGAGAAGCATCCTATATACTTGGTATAAAGATCTATAGGGATAGATCTAAAAGGATGCTAGGCTTGTCCCAGTCTAAGTACATAGATCGTGTGCTAAAAAGATTCAGCATGGAAGGAAGTAAAAGAGGTTACTTACCTATGAGTCATGGCATACGTCTCTCTAAGAAGATGTCTCCTAAGACATCTGAAGAGAGGAATAGAATGAATTCTATTCCCTATGCTTCGGCAGTAGGATCAATTATGTATGCTATGCTATGTACTAGGCCTGATGTTGCTTATGCCTTAGGCATAACAAGCAGATTCCAGGCTGATCCAGGAGAAAATCATTGGATAGCTGTGAAAAATATTCTTAAGTACTTAAGAAGGACTAAAGATATTTTTCTAGTTTATGGAGGATCTGAGTTGAAACTAGAAGGATTTTCTGATTCTAGTTTTCAATCAGATCCAGATGATAGCAAGTCCACTTCAGGGTATGTCTTTACCCTAAATGGTGGTGCAGTGAGCTGGAAGAGTTCCAAGCAGCAAACTGTAGCTGACTCAACTACTGAGGCAGAATACATCGCTGTAAGTGAAGCCGCTAAGGAAGCTGTCTGGATGAAGAAGTTCATCGCTGAGTTGGGAGTAGTTCCTAAGATTGCTGGACCAGTTTCAGTTTATTGTGACAACACTGGAGCTGTTGCTCAAGCAAAGGAACCAAGATCTCATCACAAATCCAAGCACATTCTAAGATGCTTCCACCTCGTTCGAGAGATCGTCGAGAGACAAGACATAGTCATTGAACGAGTAGACACAAAGAACAACTTAGCAGACCCGTTCACTAAAGCTCTACCACAACAGCAGTTCGATCGCCACCTCGATTGTATGGGGATAAAATATAAGAGCGATTGGCTTTAGTGCAAGTGGGAGATTGAAAGAGTAGATGCCCTACAAGCCAATCGCAATATGTATTGCGAAAGGTTTTTTCTTTTGATTTGTCCAAATCATGTACATGACATTTAAATATGAATAAAGGCGTTATGTTTTATCATATGCTGTTGATTATATTTATGATAAACTCCTTAGTTTAGGGCAATGGTTTTAAGACTATGATGAGATCATACTAGTGAGACTTAAAATCCTAAAATCCTAATCTTAAATATTCCCAGTCATTGGTACATTGAGTCGGGGATCAATGATTACCGGAAAGACTGGCATGTCTTATGTATGCTCGATGCAGAGGATGATTGATCTCACAATCATTTGTGTGGAGACACTAATACAAAGATGTGGGTGCTCATTAGAGGAATGAGTTCACTGAATTGACCTACAAAGAGAAATCTTATGAAGTCTTACTTACATGTCAAAAGATGATTCTCTTAGTGGGAGTTGTGCAACTGATCCTATGACCTGAGATCACTATGGTATCTTGTGCACATGAACCCATATTTTGGTTTACACTCATTCATGACAATAAGTTATGTACGAGGTCTTCTGGATATGGTGAATTGTGTACGAAGATTATGAGTAGGTCAACAAGGAATTAATCACTTCTAGTAAGAGAAGATAGCATCCTATTTATTCTAATCATATGATAATTCAGGAAACCTTTGATCAAAGTAGAATGAAAATTAGAAAGAGTTTCTAATGTTTCATTATTTGAATTATCATTAAAAGATTGAGAAAAATATGAATATGAAATTGAGTTTGACATATATTCATACTCATATGCATATTTGGGATGCAGTTTGATTAAAGGATTGAATTGCATGGTAACTTGCCACTGAAGGGTATTTTTGGTATTTCCACCAAATTCCATATTTTCCGGGTAGACATGACACGTTGCTAGACGTCAATCTTGTTTTATAGGTTTGATCAAATTAAAGAGTTAATTCGATCACCAATTAGAAAGAATTCTAATTGTTAAGTTCGGGTTCGCGCAGTTTGGACTTAAATCGATTAGAAGAGTTCTAATCAAGTTGGGTCAACTCGCACTCACACCTATTGCTGGCTAAGTATGGAACCCAATGGGTCACACACAAGAAAACTTATTAAGGGTCTAATTGGATTAGATCATGTTTGCAAGATAAACATCCTAGCAGGTGTTGCAAACCTTAGCTCCTAATTCGAATTGGATTCGAATCTGATTCGAATTGGATTCGAATCTGATTCTTAATTGATCTAATTTGATTAGATCATATTCTAATATGGGTTAGCCAAGAGTTGGCACCTAATTGGCTTGGTTTGAGTCTAATTGGATTAGATTTAATAAATCATTCAATCTAGACCGTTAGATCTTGATCTACCGTTGGATGAAGACATAATGGAGAGTTGGTTTAACCCAATTGGATTGGGTTAGAGGATGGCTACCATAATTGACCATTGGATCTTAATCCCACCATTGGATGAAGACATAATGGGTCAAGTGAATGGCGCCTTGCATTGGAGCCCTTGGATCATCATCATGAAAGATCAAGAGGTGAGGCGTGATGGACATGTGATTAGCATGTGATGTTGACTTGGTCAAAATATGGCACCACATGAAAGGACATATCATTTGATACACCTCCTCACTTGATCTGCACCTCCTCTTATTTGATATGGCCCTTTAGATGATGCCCTTTCATGAGAGGATGTGTGGATGGGATGCATCCCTTAGAGATGCATCCTTACACCTATTATAAATAGGTTAGCACTCCATGGGTTTCATCATTCCAATTCCACCCCACTCCTCTCTTCTTTCTTTCTTACATTAGTTTCTTTCTTTCTAGCATTGCTTCTAGTGTGTCCTAAGCCAAGACAAGGTGGTCTTCTTTAGGACAAAAGGATTAGAAGTGATTTTAGAAGACTAAAGAAAAATAAAAAGGAAGGAAAGCAAGCCATTAGAGTTCTTTAGAAGAATTCTGCATTAAGGATCAAAAGTCTTTGGAGCTAAAGTCTTGATCAAGTTTTCGTGTGGATCACCATTGGAGGGCGGACACTTGGACGCCTCGTGGAGATTGTACACTTTGGATTAGCGTTTGAGGTATTCTACTAATTCTGCATTTATTTTATATCATTTGATTGTAATCATTAAGGTGATCTAGGCTTAAAAGGGTTTCATGCATAGGGACTTTATTAAGAAATTTTTAAAATCCCTAGCTTCCGCTGCGCATTATAACATGCTAAAACCCTTTCAGGAACTTCGCGTGGACTTCTCGTAGAGGCCATTCGTGTGCGTGGCTGCGAAGTCGAGGATCAGATCCACAAGTTTCATCCATCATAAAAGGTATTAATCCTATATTAATCTTTTATTATGGTGTCAAGATCTAGGTCTGATTCCCCGAGGTTTTACCCTCTTTTGGGGCTCCTCACGGAGATATCTCCAGAATCCATTCAATGGATATTCGGAGATTAATCGGAATAGAGTTCTTAAGTTTCAGATCTGATAGTTAATCATGCATGAAAGTTTTAGCATAATTGTTTAAACGATTCCGGCATAATCCTATGTGTTCTTAAGGTGCTGATTTCTAGATTTGATCTTGTAAGCATGCATGAATTAAATTGTTTGATTCGATCTTTTCGCTGCGTTTTAAAACTTAAAAAGAACTACGTATGGCTTGATCCCCCTTATGAAGGGGTACGTAGGCAACCCGATCAGATTCAGCCATGGTTTTAAAAAAAAAAAAAAATCCGCATGCTTAACACCGAAGAACCTAGGATTCACTTTCAGTGGTATCAGAGCAAAGGTCCAAGAGTTGTGACCGATCTCCGGAAACTCTCACGCGTGATCGTGTGACGAAGCGTGGCTCTCCGTCCGGAGACGTATAGAGATGCGTGATCTGATAGGTATACATGGGTGTCACCCTATTTTTAATAGGACCGAACCCATGTAGGAGTGGAGACTCCCCCAACAGTGGTATCAGAGCCAGGTTCATGTTTAAACTTTTATGTTTTAATTCTTGTAATTAAATCTGAAATCATGAGCATGCTTAGATTAGATCTAATGTATTTTTTATGATTGATTTAATTGCTGATTATGCATGATTAACTAGATCTGAAATTTTGAATGCATATGATGCATGTTTGTGTTAAGATTTGTAATATAAATAAATCTGAAATCATAATATTGTTTAGATTAGATCTAAATAAAATTTATGATTCATATGATCTCTGATTTTAATGAACAAATCAGATCTGAAAATAAAAGTGAAAAAACAAATACATAAGATGTATGTTGTTTGTATTAATTCATGTTGTTATGTATATGTGATGCATGAACATTAAATATAATGACTTAAACATGAATTTAATCTAATTACATGTGATTAATTACAAAAACTCAGATCTGAAAATATGTTTTAAGAACTGAAAGATTGTAATTAATATGTAATTAAAAAGAAATATGCAATGATCAAAACTTTCATAAGTCTAAACTTAATTGAGAATTAAGTGTTATGAAATAGAATTGTAACTCAATTAATTGACATTGCATAATTCTTTGGGCATATGGGTTAGCTTGAATCAAGTTCCTAGGATTGGGTTAGACCTAAGGTTAGAATCATACATGGACAAATAGAATTAATTGATCAAATCTAATTAAGTAGTAACTAGATTAGGTCAAGAAAATTCTAGATCAATTTACAATAGTTGTAGATGGATCAAGTCCATGTCTTTGATTAGACCAAGATGGAACTTGATTTAGGCTCAGAGGTGTAGCCCGAGTCATTTGAGTAATCAAATCGAAATTGATTAACCAGTCGGTGTCTAAGGTAAGTTTGGCAGTTTTGACCGGTGGTTTTTAATTGGGAGCTACTCGCACTGATTCGTCTTTGCCGAGTTAATGGCATATCCCTTCCACCGATCTCACTTACCTGGCCGACATGGTCAATCACATTTTGATTGGATCACTTAATGATTCGAGTTAGCCCATGCCTATAAGGAAAATCAGTTTGACTGATTTAGGTGTCTCCTTAACCGGTTTGAGTCTAATCTGATTTGGTGAAGTCAGTGGGAGAAATTAGACTAACCGGATCTTCTCATCTATCCTAATTATGAAATCCTCTAAAATTATTAGGTCCTTAAAATGAAATGGTTATGGGGATAACTAGGTCATAGCCTCCCATTAAGTTGGGTGATAATGGGTCCAATGTTTTGATAATTATTGGAGGCGCGACACGCCTGGTACTTATCAAGCATTGGAATTGTCATTCAATATATGATGAGTTAAGTGTACCTTCAATAGGCGGTCAGGTGAGCCGAGCCACACTCGGGCTTGGTCGTCTATTAGTTGATTAGACTTAACCCTATCATTTAATGGTTGGACCTGACTAGGGTATTCGGTGGAGGCGCCACACGCCTGCCGAAGAACCTAGGGCAAAATTATCACTAGAAGTTGCTTGGTGAAGCAACTGGTTTAGAACCTACCAATAGGTGCATATGGGTTAGCCGAGCCACACTCGGGCCTATATGCGATCTATTGGGTTCTAGTGCCCACTAAAGAATTAGGAGTAATTTTTCGAATTGGAGGTAGAGGCTACCAATTTGTATAAAATAGTGGGAGTATCTTTAGACTAAAGTCCAAGTCTACTGTGTTTAGTCAATTCATATACTAATAGCCAAATTTTCTTTTATGTAGAAATGGCCACAAGTTTGTCACTTCGCTCATTATTGGATAATGACAAGTTGACTAGTCCCAACTTCAATAATTGGTATAGAAAGCTGAAAACTCAGCATAGTCAGACCAAAAGGATTAAGGATGACCAAAGTCAGGCAGAATGCTTCTATTGTAAGAAGCAGGGGCATTGGAAGAGGAATTGTCCTCAGTACCTTACCTCACTTGACCCGAACAGGCTAAGCAAGAGAAAAGGGCAATCAGTTGCTGATCAAGGTATTTATATGATAACACCTTGTAATTTCTCTATATGTGATAATTCAACCTGGGTATTAGATACTGGAAGTCCGTTTAATATATGCAATTCATTGCAAGGACTTCAGGTCAATGAGAGATTTGAAAACAGCGAGAGATTCCTGAATGTTGGAGATGGAAGATCTGTTCCAGTTCTAGCTTTAGGAAATCTCAAACTTGTTTTCAATTCTCATGTAGTTGTCTTGAGTGATTGTCACTATTGTCCTGCATTCTTATTGAATGTAATTTCCGTAGGCCTTTTGGCCATGAACGGTTATGAAATTTCAATAAAGAAATATTCTTGTGATATCATTATGAATGGTGTTACTGTAATGAATGGACAATTGAGCAATGGCATCTACTTGTTATCACAACCTGTTAATGTAATGTACACGTCAAGTAAGCGTCCTAGAATAGATAATGTCACGGATGTCTACCTTTGGCATCATAGGCTAGGTCATATTAACAAGAACAGGATGAACAGGTTAAGTAAAGAGGGAATCCTCAATGTTAATGATTGTGAATCATTGACAACCTGTGAGTCATGTCTTCTTGGTAAGATGACCAAATCACCTTTTACCGAAAAAGTTGAACGAGCCAGTGATTTATTGATCCTTGTACATTCTGATGTATGTGGGCCAATAAGCACAGATGCTAGAGGTGGGTATTCATATTTCATTACGTTTACAGACGACCTTTCTAGGTATGGTTATGTCTATTTAATGAGACATAAATCTGAAGCATTTGAAATGTTCAAATTGTATCGTAATGAAGTAGAAAAACAAACTGGAAAGAGTATTAAAACTCTTCGATCAGATCGAGGAGGCGAATACCTTTCCAATGAGTTTTTGACATATTTAGGAGAGAATGGGATTCTCTCCCAATGGACTCCTCCTGGTACACCACAGTATAACGGTGTATCAGAAAGAAGAAATCGAACTCTATTAGACATGGTTCGATCCATGATGGGGTTTGCAAGTCTGCCCATATCCTTTTGGGGATATGCACTTGAGTCAGCCTGCTACATTCTAAATAAGGTTCCAAGTAAGTCTGTAAATAAAACACCACATGAGATGTGGACTGGACATAAGCCAATGCTGTCTCACCTTAGGGTTTGGGGGTGTCCAGCATATGTCAAACGTTTGAAGACAGACAAACTTGAACCCAAGTCTGACAAATATTTCTTTGTTGGTTATCCTAAAGAAACTAAAGGATATTACTTCTACTTTGCTGAAGAACAAAAGTTATTCGTAAGCAATAGAGCTGTTTTCTTAGAGAAAGAATTCCTTAGTGAAGGAACTAAAAGCTCTAATGTTGAGCTTAGGGAAGTTCAACATGTAGAAGATCCGACACCATCTACTGAACTAGTTGAGTCAGATTTGATTAGATCAGATCCAGAACCCATCTTAGATGCACCATTAAGGCGATCAGGTAGAGTACCACGTCAGCCGGACAGATACTACGGTTTCTTAGTCCAGGACGGGGATCCTGTCGAACTTGATGAAAACAATGAGGATCCGATCACCTATATGGATGCTATGCAGAGGCATGACTCTGATGCATGGCTTGGAGCCATGCAATCCGAAATGGAATCCATGAAGGTCAATGATGTATGGACATTAGTTGACCCACCCGAAGGGATTAAACCCATAGGGTGTAAGTGGATTTTCAAAAGAAAACGGGGCGCAGACGGAAAAGTAGAGACCTATAAAGCCCGTCTGGTTGCCAAGGGATATCGTCAACGTTATGGTATTGACTATGACGAGACGTTTTCTCCTGTGGCAATGCTCAAATCCATTCGGATTATGCTTGCGATAGCAGCACACTTAGATTATGAAATCTGGCAGATGGATGTTAAAACCGCTTTTCTAAATGGAGATTTAGAAGAAGAGGTGTATATGATGCAACCTGAAGGTTTTATATCTGCAGATGAGTCTAAGGTGTGCAAGCTTCAAAAATCCATTTATGGATTAAAGCAAGCTTCACGGAGTTGGAACATACGATTTGATAAGGTGATCAAATCATATGGCTTCATTAAGAATGAAGAGGAACCTTGCATTTATAAATGGGCAAATGGTTCAGTTATTATATTTCTTGTTTTGTATGTGGATGACATTCTTTTAATCGGGAATGACATTCCTGCATTACAAGGAATAAAGGTTTGGCTATCATCTCAATTTGCCATGAAGGATTTGGGAGAAGCATCTTACATCCTAGGGATGAAGATCTATAGAGATAGATCTAGAAGATTGCTTGGATTATCCCAATCCACATATATTGATACTATACTGAAAAGGTTCAGTATGATTAATTCCAAGAAAGGCTATCTTCCAATGGGCCATGGAATTAACCTCTCTAAAAGGGATTGTCCGACAACCTCTCAAGAAAGAGAGACTATGGATAGAATTCCATATGCTTCGGCAGTGGGATCTATAATGTATGCCATGACATGTACTAGACCAGACGTGGCATACTCACTAGGAGTAGTGAGTAGATACCAGTCTGATCCAGGTAGCAACCACTGGAAGGTTGTCAAAACCATCCTTAAGTATTTGAGAAATACTAAAGATCAGTGGCTTGTCTACGGTGATTCTGACTTAAAACTTGAGGGATATACCGATTCAAGTTTTCAGTCAGATCAAGATGATAGCAAGAGCGTGTCGGGATATATCTTCACTCTTAAGGGTGGGGCCATCTGCTGGAAGAGTTCCAAGCAGCATACAGTGGCAGATTCTACATGTGAAGCAGAATACATTGCAGCATCTGATGCAGCCAAGGAAGCCGTATGGTTGCGCAAGTTCATCACCGAGCTGGGAGTGGCACCTTCCATTGATGGTCCAGTTCCTATATTTTGTGATAACACTGGAGCCATAGCTCAGGCAAAGGAACCTAAAGCACATCAACGGACCAAGCATATTCTGCGACGTTATCACCTGGTTCGAGAGATTATAGAACGAGGTGATATTGATCTTCAGAAGATTGACACAAAAGAAAATCTGGCTGACCCATTTACCAAAGTCCTCGGCATCAAAGAGTTCAACGAACACAAGTCGAAGATGGGTATTAGATACTGTGCCGATTGGCTTTAGGCTAAGTGGGAGTTGTTGGGAATTGTATCCTAAATGTCAATCGTCAGCATATTGATGATTGAATATTGTAAATAAATTGACAAATTAATAAAGTATTATTTGGCATTATTCATCATTTCATCTTCAAATGAACTCTTATATGATGAAGTCCTTAGGACTTATGTTATGATAAAGGAGGATTTATCTTTGAGTCCTTAAACTTGTTCGCGACCAAATGATATGTTGTTACTAGGACGACAACATTATCGAGATTAGGTCGTTGTGTGACATATACGTTGGTTGTCCTCTTAACCAAGGAGTGTGGAGACACTGGTATGCCATACAGGTGAAGTGTAGGAGTACATTTCACTGAACGTGACCAATTCCGGAACGCTCTACTGTCGAGAGATGTTCCGAGTGAATATGGGTATAAGTTTGGCCCTCTGACCTGAGACCGCACCTGTGACTAGCAAGCAACTCACTGTACTTTGGTACCGGACTACCTGAATTTCTAATTCAGTGACGGAAGGTCACTGGGTGCAGTCAAGTACTTGCGTAGTCAGTTGTGAGTCAAGATGGAATTGACCCCTCCTGCAAACAGGAGATAATGTCTTGTGACTAATTTAGCAAAACCTTGGCCAGGGTAATCTCAGTGAGGAGTCACGGGATATCTAAAGTTAATCACATAATGGATGTACTAATTATAGGGTTGACAGTGAGCTCTAAGTCATCCTGGCATTAAGAGTCAAAGGGATTGAATTATACAGTAACCATAGTTCAGGGTTCCAGAATATTTGCCTCGCATATATTCGGCCTATTCGGACGTCGGGTACCATTGCTAGATGGTCACATCGATTAGTGTAGGAAGTCGTTCCTATACTACCGGCTTAGGTTCGAACCTATGAGGTCACACGCATAGAAGATTCCTGATTGATCAAGAAGGCTGATGAATGATTAAGAATCATTCAGGGATAATTTGGTCAATTCGATTGGCAAATTATCTTATAAAATAATTAAAGTAATTATCGGAGGATTAATTAGTAATTAGATTGCTAATGAACTCAATTGGATTGAGTAATTAGACTAAGGATGAGCCAAATTGAATTAGATTCAATTCTGGGCTCAATCAGGGTTTTTGACCTGATTGGATTAGGTCTGAATCAAGAGGACTTAGGTTGACCAAATTAAATTAGATTAAATTTGTGCTTAATTAGGGATTGACCTAATTGGATTAGGTTCAACCCATGGTAATTGAATCATTCTAATTGTTAGGATTTAATTAAATTAAATGGGTTTGATCTGAAACTATTCGGATCTTGAAATCCACTTGTCACATATCCATGCATGGCGCCATAAATTGATTTTTAATATGATTAAAAATTAATTTAATTTATTTAATGGTGCCATGGGACACTTGGCAACATCAGGGACCTCTTTCATCATTAGATGGGTCGAAATGGAGAGATAAATTCATGAAAAGAATTGGATAAGATCAAATTCTCTCTCTTCATGACATATGCCATCCTTATCTTTATCTCACTTCTAATTAAGGTTGAATTTCGAATTTAATCACCACAAAATCACCACGTGACCCTCTAATCTGATTAGGGGCATGGGAATTTCGAAATTGAAAGAGGGAAGTGGCAACATGATGAATGGTTTAGATTAGATCAAGCTTCATCATGTAATGGCACATGAACTTGAATTTTGAATTCAAAATTCAAAACCCCACAAAATCCTCCACAAATATGGGATGGTTGGCATGAAGTTAGGTAGGAGAGCAACATTAAAAGGACCTCCATCATCTGGTGGTCGAATTCAAGGAAAAAGAGAGAAAAAGAAGAAGAAAAAAGGGAAAAGAAAAGAGAGGAACCCTAGTTCATGCATGGAAAAATTCTGTATTCAATCTAGCTGACTTCTTCCTCCTCTAAGTCCATCGCGCCATTAGTGTTAGGGGTCCCTGATAAGAGTCTTTAGATCAGATCTAAGTCCTCTTCAATCCCTTTAAACCTTTCCTCCAAGTTCTTCCAAGAAGGCGGATCAAAAGTTGATAGTGTTTGGAAGATCAAATTTCAGCCTCAAGAAATTCTGCGCAAGCTAGCACTTCCGCAGGATTGGATCTCTTCAGGAACTTCGCGTGGACTTCTCGTAGAGGCCATTCGTGTGCGTGGCTGCGAAGTCGAGGATCAGATCCACAAGTTTTATCCATCATAAAAGGTATTAATCCTACATTAATCTTTTATTATGGTGTCAAGATCTAGGTCTGATTCCCCGAGGTTTTACCCTCTTTTGGGGCTCCTCACGGAGATATCTCCAGAATCCATTCAATGGATATTCGGAGATTAATCGGAATAGAGTTCTTAAGTTTCAGATCTGATAGTTAATCATGCATGAAAGTTTTAGCATAATTGTTTAAACGATTCCGGCATAATCCTATGTGTTCTTAAGGTGCTGATTTCTAGATTTGATCTTGTAAGCATGCATGAATTAAATTGTTTGATTCGATCTTTCCGCTGCGTTTTAAAACTTAAAAAGAACTACGTATGGCTTGATCCCCCTTATGAAGGGGTACGTAGGCAACCCGATCAGGTTCAGCCATGGTTTTAAAAAAAAAAAAAAATCCGCATGCTTAACACCGAAGAACCTAGGATTCACTTTCACTCCAATATGGCCAAGCCTGAGGTGCCACAAATATCTTTGGTTTATCTCATCTCTGGATCTTTTGGATCCTTTGGCACTCACATCTTGCTCGGTAACATTCACAGATACATCCATATGTAAATGATAGAGACTGTCAATCATGAAACCACGTGCGACTATTTTATTTCTCAAATAAATAGAACAGCAGTCTTTGTCAAATGTAAAAACATGACCTTCCTGTGCTAGACATGAAACAGAAATCAAATTTCTGCTAGCAACAGGTACATAATAGCAGTCTCTAAGTATTAAACTAAATCCTTTTTCAGAACATTGTAATAGCCACTTTGAAAGTGAGTTCGGCCGAAAGGCTTCGATAGGCAATAGTACCTAATTCGGTCCCTAGGGATTTGGGCTAGGGGATGGAATATTAACCCCCTTAGATTAGGCTAAGGTTGGGTCATCACGCCCTCCTTAGATTAATTGTATTTCCTTTTCTTCAAGTGGAATCAAAGCAGCCATTTGTTTCCTCAATTACTTCCTTGAATAGTCTACAATTAGCCTCATTTGCTTAAGGTTCCGAAGAGGAGATCATTCTCCAATCTTAGCCAAGTCAAGCTTGGAGTTATAAGGAGTCACAAGCAGGGGCAGCCCAAAACATTTGGAGGCCTAAGGCGAACTCACAAAAAGAGGCCTTTTTTTTTAAATAATAAAATTTTTTTAATAAGTATAAAATACTTTAAAATTGGACCTTTTTCCACTATTAAGTCTCTCAACTTTGTATCAATATTTTTCCATTGAGCAGGATCATATAAATTTGTAAGAATAGAACTAGTTTCACAATATTTTTCCTTATTTATCCTATCTCCATCCGATTCTTCATTGTGCTCTTCACTAGATATTATTTCAGTAGATGTTTGAATACTACTATAAATTTGGTTGTCAATTTTATTTTGTTTCGTTCTTTGTATGTCATTTTCTAACTCTATTTCGGGTGCATGCTCTGTTGTTAATTCTTGAGTTGAATTTGATGTGGTTTTTTCTTTGTTTGTGACAACAAATCTATCTAGAGCTCCTTTTTGAGATTGAATGAGTTTATCAATTTTTCTTTTCTTTTTGAGTTTTTCATACCCACATTCATATTTTTTATTAGACATTTTCATCTAAAAAGAATATTATCAAATAAAACAATTAAAAAAACACCACAAACAAATTAAGATATAAAAAAGTTGAAAATGATAAAATTTGATTGTGTCAAAAAAAAACAAACTCAGGTCCCGACAAGTAGTGTCGAACTTGACGGGGAGAAGAGGCCGAATAGTGCCGAACTTGACGGAGAGAACTGAGAAGAGGCCAAACCGCCGAAATCACAACCAATCTACAATTAGACAAAAAAAATAATTGTAGTGTCTCTAACTTGAATAAATCAAAATTAATTGGATCCAAAAATTAATCAGTTAGCCATATATTCTCTTGACTTTTTTCATTATTGTATAACATTAAATGTAATAAGCCAATAACAACAATATGGCATATGAAAGAAACCCTATTTATATATATAATTGTTCGGTAATCACAGATTCACAGAACTATTAGAAAATAAAACAACAACCAACAAATACTTTCATGAAATAATTAGTGAATAGTGAATAGTGAATAGTGATTAGTCAATATAAAATATTAAAACTCACCCTTAGCCTAAGCCTGGGATTTGATTTTGGCTGCCTTTGCCCTTTGGGATTTGGGATTTGGGAATAGCCGAGCTGCCGAATGATGCTCCACTCCGAGTGGAGGACAGGAGTCGGGAGGAGCCGACGAGGCGACGAGGCCGGAGCCGCGGAGCGGCGGAGCCTAGAGGGCCGGAGGTCGGAGGAGCCGGAGGAGCCGGAGGCCGGAGCCGAGGACGGAGCCGGAGGAGCCGGATGCCGGAGCCGAGGATGGAGCCGAGGAGCCAGAAGCCGGAGCCCGGAGGCCGAAGCCGGAGGCCGGAGGCCCGGAGTCGAGGACGGAGCCGAGGAGCCGGAGCCCGGAGCCCGGAGGAGCCGAGGACGGCGAGCAGAGCTGGAGAGGAGATCCGGACTCCGGAGTCCGAAGCAGGGGCGGTCGAGGCGTCGAGTCTCAAGCCGTCGACGGTCGAGCCTCCCGGCTGCCGGTAGAGAAGGAAACTAGGGATTAGGGAAGGGCCGAACTGCCAAAGAACTGAAGTGAAGAAGCACTGAGGCCTGAGGGGAGATCGGGAGAGCCGGAGAGGAGAACGGAAGTCGGAAGGTACGCTCTGTTTTTTTTTGTGCTTTGAAGGGTTCTGTGGCTTTTGGCTTCTGCCGACTGCTTTGAGAGGAGAACGGAAGGTACGCCGTACGCCCCGACACCCTGCCCCGCTCTGCCTGTCTCAGGCCCCTAACGGATCATAGGCTCATAGCCTGTCTCAGTTTCTCAGGAGGCAGCAGCATAGGCATAGCCGTCGGCCCGCGCCCGTCGCCTCGTCGAGAAGATGGGGACTGTAGCAGGCCGTCGTTCGCCTGTCAACCCTGCAGCCAGCTTTCGGATGTGACTCAAAAAAAAAAAAAAAAGACTCTTCACGAGTCGGGCGGGGGGCCTTCCATGAGCCGGGGGCCTTAGGCGACCGCCTCGGTCGCCTAAGGCTCGAGTCGGCACTGGTCACAAGTGCCAACATTCCAAATCAGCTGGCGTTACCTCAATTCGGTCAAGGCACACATCATTGGCCAAGTCAAAGGAGCCAAAGGCCAATGCTCAAAGGAGCCAAAAGCCATCGCCAAAGCAGGCCAAAGGCTAACGCCAAAGGAGCAAGGAGAAATACTTGGTGTGGTTGGCGAGTGACCGACACTAGACCCCACCAAATTGGTGCTTTCATTGAGAGAAAATTCTCTCCTTGGAGGTAACGTGTTTATCTACAATTAAAGTAAGTAGCGTCCTTAAATTTCTGCATTCATCCTTTTTACTTAAGTTCATATCTTGAGTGGGAAAAGAGGGAAGGGACCCTTGTGAGAACCTTGTAAGGGTTGTGAGGACACCACTACTTGTACCCGTGAGTGCCTTTGAAGGATTGTTCTGAAATCATAGAAAAGATTTTATGGATTCCGGAAAAAATAACCAAAGGCTAGAAGCCTTAGAATCCCACTCTAACCAAGTGAGCAAATTCCTAGAAGAACTCTCCAATACCATGGCCGAAATGAGGAGGGAGACTAATAGGAGTTTGGAGAGGTTGGAGAGACGGATTGGGAGTGAAGAAAAAGGAAAAAAAGTAAGGGATGAGCCTTGGCCAAATGCATCTAGGCATGACCAAGGAGGAGAAGGAAGTGATGATGGGTTGGCCAACAATGAGAGGGAGTTTCATGCTAGGGAAAGAGTGCAAAAAAAAACTAAAAGAGGGAGTAGAGTTGAAGGTTATGGAGTATGTGTGGATAGGTTTAGAAAAGGGGTTGAACATGAAGAATATTATGGTGTTGTTAATGAGGAAGATGGTCCAAGAGTTCAAGAAAGGGGCATGAGGAAACCTAGGATAGATTTTCCAAGGTTTAATGGAGGAGACCCTTTTGAATGGATTGACAAAGTAGAACAATACTTTTATGTCTATGAAATTTCTCATAGAGAAAAGGTTACTCTTGCAAGCTTCCACTTAGAAGACAAAGCAAGCAAGTGGTGGAGATGGCTTAGGTCCATCTATGAAAAAGAAGGAATAAGGTTGGGATGGAAGTAGAGCTGATCAAAATCCGGGCCGGGCCCGGCTCGAGCCGGGCTCTACAGCAGAAATTAGGCCCGATGGCTATGCCTAGGCCCGGCCCGGCCCGACTATCGGGCTTAAATTTTTGCCCAGGCCCGATCCGACTTTATAAATCTGGTTCTAGGCCTGTCTAACCCGGCCCGACCCGATAGGCCCGACCCGACAGGTCCGATTTTTTCTTTGTTTGGAATCTGGAAATGGGCCAGAATGGCCCGACCAGGCCCGACCCAATTTTTTTGGTCGGGCTGCTTTTCTTGCCCAGGCCTGACCCATGGGCCTTTTTTTAATGCCCAAGCCCGAAAAATTGCAGGCCGGGCTGGGCGGGCCAGAAGGCCCGTGATCAGCTCTGGATGGAAGGTCTTCATCAAGGAATTCATGATCCAATGGGGTCCTTCTCCAAATGTCAACCACCATGGGCAACTAGCAAAGATTAAGTAAGAAGGCAAGGTAAGAGCCTATATTGAAAAATTCCGGCAACTACAAACATTGGTGTCAGGATAGTCAGAGGAGGCTCTACTTGGTACCTTTGTGGATGGGTTGAGGCCTTGGCTTGCCAAGGAACTCAAATTGAAGCAACCTACAACATTGCAAGAGGCCATAAGGGTGGCTGAGATTTTGGAGGAGGGCTACCAATCCGAAAGGAGAATGATCAAGGAGACTATCAATCGGGAGGCCAAACTCATTCCACCAAAAATCAGTTGGAAGAGCAAGGAATCAAGCATCAACAACCCCAAAAATCTGCAACCACAAGTCAAGAAATTGTCCCGGGAGGAAGTCCAAGATTTCATCAAAAAGGGATTGTGTTTCAAGTGTGGAGAAAGATGGAACCGGGAGCCCAAGTGCAAGCCGGGCCAAGCCTATCTTATTGATGTTCTTGATGCAGATTTTCAAGAGGAGGAAGTCACCAACTCAAGTGACCATGAAGAGGATTCGGCCCAACCAAAGGAGGACTCATCCGGAGGTGAATAAGATGATGCCGAACTCTCTCTTCATGCACTCACCAGCATTCCCAAACCATGTACCATGAGGCTCCTAGCATGGGTCGGGAAGAATGAAGTTTCTGTGCTTATGGATAGTGGGTCATCCCACAACTTCATCAACACCAACATTGTACCAAAGTTGGGTCTTCATCCTACCTAAATTCAGCCCTTTGAAGTCAAAGTTGCAAGTGAAGAAAGGCTCAATTGCAAGGAGGTCATATATGATATTAAGATGAACATCCAAGGGGTAAGTATCAAGGCAGATATATATGTTCTTCAATTAGTTGGTCTTGACATTGTCCCTGGGAATGCTTGGCTTCGAAATGTTGGAAGAATGATTATAGATTTTGGGTCCATGACTATGGAATTCAAGATTGGTAATCAAAAGAAAAAATGGACAGCAATTGGAAGCCAAGAGGTGAAATCATGTGAAGCCCATACCCTTGAAAAATTATGCAAAGGAGGCGCCACTTGTGTGGCAATATTATTAGCCACCCAAGGTCAAACCAAGGATGAAGCCAACAAGGATGAGTTTGAAGGTTTGCCTAGTCAAGTTAGGCAATTGTTGGAAAGCCATAAGTGGGTGCTTGAAGCCCCTAAGACATTACCACCGCAAAGGATGTATGACCATCCCATACGACTTAAGGATGAAGCCAAAGCCATCAACGTACCCCCATATAGATATGCCCATTTTCAAAAAGGAGAGATTGAGAAGCATGTTGAATAAATGATGAAGCAAGGGTTGATTAGGAGGAGTACTAGTCCCTTCTCTTCACCGGTGCTCTTGGTCAGAAAGAAGGATGGGACATGGAGGTTTTGTATGGATTATAGAGCCCTAAATGAAGCAACAATCAAGGATTACTTCCCCATTCCAACGGTGGATGAAATGTTGGATGAACTTCATGGCGCCAAGATTTTTTTCCGATTGGATTTGAGAGTCGGATATCATCAAATCAGAATGAGGCAAGAAGACATTCAAAAAACAGCATTTAGAACACATTCCGGCCACTATGAATACTTAGTCATGCCTTTTGGGTTGTGCAATGCTCCATCCACCTTCCAAGCAACCATGAATGACATCTTTCGGCCATACTCGAGAAGGTTTGTAATTGTGTTCTTTGATGATATTTTGATTTACTCCAAAAATTTGAAGGAGCATGTTGAACATCTAGATTTGGTGCTACGCATCCTTGAAGAGCATAGATTCTACATTAAAGCCTCCAAGTGTGCCTTTGTACAACAAGAATTGGAATACTTGGGCCACATCATTTCGGGAGAAGGAGTCGAGGTGGATCAAAAAAATATTAAAGCAATGACTGATTGGCCAATACCACACAATGTGTCCACCATGAGAGGATTCCTTGGACTAACCGGCTACTATCGAAGGTTTGTCAAAGATTATGGTCTTATTGCTAAACCACTGGCCAATATGTTGAAGAAGGGGGAGTTTGCATGGACCGAAGCCGCAAGGAAGGCCTTTGAAGAATTAAAAAAGGCCATGACACAAACACCGGTATTAGCATTACCAAATTTCAGCAAGCCTTTTGAGATTTATACTGATGCTAGTGGTGAGGGAATTGGAGCCGTACTTGTGCAAGAAGGAAGATCAATTGCCTACATGTCAAAAGCATTGGGTCCTCAAAAGAAAGCATGCAATACCTATGCCCGGGAGTTAATGGCGGTAGTTCATGCAATCAAGATATGGAGGCCATACCTATTTGGAAGGAGGTTTACAATTGTCACCGATCAACAAGCTATCCGACATCTCCTTGAGCAAAAGATCACCACTCTGGAACAACAAAAATTTTTAGTCAAATTGTTGGGCTTTGGATATACAATTCGTTATCAACCCGGTAAAGACAACAAAGTTGCGGATGCCTTGTCAAGAAAAGAAGGGAGCCCTATGATAGCTTTAGAAGCATGCTCTACAATCACCCTTGAGGACAAGGGTGTTCTTCAAGAGGGGGGGAATGGTGAGGTTCCCTCAAATTCCTTCCTAAGTGGCGGTCATTCCATGGAGTGTACACAAGGACAAGAAGCCCAAGTGGAGGTCAAGCCAAGACCAACCTCCCCAAGTGCCAACTTGATGACTATTGAGGTTAGCCATTCTTCCTTAAGTCCTTATCAAGCCAAACCTCATCCAAGGCACTGGGCGAAACATTCGGATTGTGTAGCATTGGGCTCGGCGCGCGCTCGGCCAAAGGCCGCGCGCAAGGAAATGGCACGACCATGCTCAATGCCTTGGACGCCCAAGCCATTGGGGCATCACAAGCCACCGCACAGCGCGCGCGGCCTTGGCTTTTCAGGCCGTGGCCAGCGCGCGTCCAAGCAGGAAGAAGACGCTCGGCCAGAAGACCGAGCGCACCAAAAGGCAACCAGTGCACGGCCACCAGTCTGTGCGCCCACACATGGAGTAGGCGCACCAACGACAGACCGAGCGCACGCTTCAATCAGGCGCATGGCTGACAGACCGAGCGCGCGCACCAGGTCTAGGCACACGGCCAGTAGACCGCGCGCACATGCATGAAAGAGGCGCGCAGGAAGAAGCTCACACTCGTGCAGCCAGAGCGCCTTAGGCCTCGGCCGGCGCGTGCGCGTGCAAGGAAGGAAAGTGCGGCAAGCGGCGTCCCGCGCGCGTAGCGCTGGCACCATCAGGCCAGGCCGGCGCATGCACACGCGCCAAGGAACGGGCGCGCGGCAAGCGAGCGCATGCGAGGTTCGTGACCACGCACGCGGTCCGCCCGACCAGGCACGCCTAAGTATCCCGCGACCAACCGCCCAGTAGACAACCGGCTAGCGGCTAGCGCCCAGGTGTTCAGAGCCCAAGCGCCCAGCGGCCAACCGCATAGTGCTAACTGCCCAAGCGCCCAAGTGCCCAAGTGCCAGCGCCAGCCAATGGCCAGAAACTGCAAGCCACAACAGACTGCAGCGCTAGCCAACAGCAAGGAACCAACGCCCAAGGGCTGCTGCAGTGCCATAGCCAGCCAACCACCGGAAACCATCAAGAACCACCGGCCCAACCACTTGGCAACCGGAAAACAACTAATGCATCACTTCAGCCAGCACAAAAGCAAGTGAACAGCGGTTGCCATTAAGTTATCAAGCCAAGAAGGGGACAAAACTGCAGCAACACATGGTGCCTTCTTAGGCATTGTAAAGGCCTATATAAAGGCCTAAGTTAGAAAGATTTAGGGGTCTTTTTCAGAACATTGTAATAGCCACTTTGAAAGTGAGTTCGGCCGAAAGGCTTAGGTAGGCAATAGTGCCTAATTCGGTCCCTAGGGACTTGGGCTAAGGGAGGAAATATTAACCTCCTTAGATTAGGCTAAGGTTGGGTCATCACGCCTTCCTTAGATTCATTGTATTTCCTTTCTTCAAGTGAAATCAAAGCAGCCATTTGTTGCCTCAATTACTTCCTTGAGTAGTCTACAATTGGCCTCATTTGCTTAAGGTTCCGAAGAGGAGATCATTCTCCATTCTTAGCCAAGTCAAGCTTGGAGTTAGAAGGAGTCACAGGTGCCAACATTCTAAATCAGCCGGCGTTACCTCAATTCGGTCAAGGCACACATCATTGGCCAAGCCAAAGGAACCAAAGGCCAACGCCCAAAGGAGCCAAATGCCATCGCCAAAGGAGGCCAAAGGCTAACGCCAAAGGAGCAAGGAGGAACACTTGGTGTGGTTGGCGAGTGACCGACGCTAGACCCCACCACCTACCAATGACCTCCTCCTTCTCCTCCGTCCTCCTAAAAATATTCCCCACTTCCTCCCGGTTCCATTTTCGCAACCGCCTCCTAGTCAACTTTAACCTGCGGAACACCCGATACATAGTATCTTCCCTAACCGGGACTCTCCAAGCCTCCCTCACCATTTCTCAGGACCGAGGGTAGCAAAGCTAAAACTTCTCAAATCTAAAGGAGGTGTGAACTGGTATATGTGCCTTTGTACTCATCAGCAATGGGCTATGGTCTAAAGTAATCCTGGGCAAGTGTCTAACATGGTGATCTGGAAAGCACTGAACCCACCCAGCTGTGGCACAGGCTCTGTCTAATCTCTCCCAGTCTCGGGCCCGCCCCTGCTGATTATTGCACCATGTGAACCTAGGGCTCGAGTAGCCTAAATCAGCAAGTCCATTGGAAGTGAGAAAGTTCTGAAACTCCTTAATCTTCCTATTGTGAGAGAAGGGCTTCCCCTCCATCTTCTCATGGGAGTCAACAATACAATTGAAGTCCCCTGATATCAACACTGTATAACCCTGACCGATCACCTGAGAAGCTTCCTCCCACAGGATCCTTCTTTTCTTATACTCAGTACTAGCATATACCGCTGAGAGAACCCAAGGACTCCTATTTCCCTCCGAAATCACCATAATTACCTCCTGATTACATACATTGAATCTATCCAACCTGTAACGCCCCAGTCCCCAAGTGACTATAATGCCTCCCGACAATCCTTGAGATTCCACAGCATAGAACCCCCACGATCTCGGTAGAGCCCTTCTAGCCTTCTGTAGACTCCTCCCAGATAGGCGAGTCTCAAACAATACACAAATATTAGGATTGTGCAATTGCACCAACCTACAGAAAGCGGGGGCAAAGGAAGGTTTCTCCACCCTACGACAATTCCTTAACATAATGTTCATAAAACACCCAAAGAGTCCCCACAGCCCACTACCCTGGAGCTGCTGCTACCGCCTACCACCCCCTCCACGCTCCCTTCACCTCCTGGAGCAACAGTAGACTTCACCTTAGCTGAAGCCATTATTTGAAGTAGAATCTGATTGTGCTGCTCCCCACTGCACGCCTATGCCATTTGGCACGCTGCTACAGTGCCCTGCTTTCCACCAAAGTCCAGGGCCTCCATATCAACATCCGATTCCCCACACTTGGCCTTCCCCCGTGATAGCCTCACCTTGAGAGGAGCTTCACTGGCCGGTTGTGCCGTTTGGCACAGTTTGGTTCGGAGCCCACAGCCATTGCCGGCTGCGACCACCTCCATAGGGCCGAAGTCGAGCCCATCCACTGCTCCACCCTGACTCATCGCCACCTCCCCAGGTTCATCCTCAGTCATTGTCGTCGCCCCCGACTCGGACAAACCCGCTGCCACCGAGAGAGCACAGGTCAACCGCTGCCCAGGTGGCTCCGCCCCCCTGCCGTGAGGCGTCGGCCGCTCCCTTGGACTTGTGCGCCACCCGAGAAGGCCGACCATGCAACGACGCAAATGGTGGAGGGGAGCTCCTGCTCCTCCGGCGAACGGTAATCATCGTCCGCCCAGGCTTCATGGACGAGGGCGTCATCTTTCCAGCCGCTCGAGATGATCCACCCACCGTCAGGCCCGCTTCCTTTTGTTCCATGGGTGGGCTCTGGGACCATTTCATGGGGATGAGGCCCGGCCCATCTGAGCACAGTCCACTACTTGAGATGGGCCTCACCTGAACCCGGCCCAGGTTGGTTTCAGCCCGACTCGAGTCCAGCTGAGAGCCTAACTCGGCGCCCGACCCAGAGCCCGAGCCGGGTTGACTCGGACCACCCGGAACGGCACCTGCTCCAGCTTCCAAGACGTCCTTCTCTGGCATCCTCCGGCGAGCCACATTGCAGGGTTTCTGCCATCCTTCGAGGTCAGCCGGAGAGCCCATAGGGACTGGCCTATCTCCCGACAAACTCGGCCCAAAACTTGGGATGGGCATCGAGTTCTTCCTCGCATCAGTCCCTTTCATCTCCTTCCTCCAGGATGCCGCCGAGGGTGGCTGCCGAAAACCGATCCGGTTAGTAACCATCTACAGTCCGTAGCAACCTACCTCTTTGACCTCATCGCCCTCCCTATCCACCTGCAAGGGGACCTCTGCGACAGCCTTCCCCCTAACATCCTTTCCCAGTCCATGCTTCTCCGTCACTAATTCCTTCCCCGCCACCAATTTCTTCCCCATTGCCGCCGGCAGCGGGAGCTCACATTCCACCGTTGAGTGTCCAATCCGGCCACACTTAAAGCATGGAGCAAGCAGGCTTTCATAGGTAAATCCCAGCTAGAACTTCTCCTCTCTTCCTGCCAATCTCCCCAGCATGAACGTCCCAGGCTTGAGCGAAGCAGAGATGTCCAGCTCGATCTTAACCCAAGCAAAATCATACCGCTTCCCCTGCGCCATGAAGCCATCTAACTCCAGAGGGTTGCCCGCCGCAATCCAAAGGATGGTTTTCTTCTTCCAGTAATTCAACGGCAACCCGGGCAAACAGAGCCATACCACCACCCGCCCGATACCACTGGCCTCCGGAATGAAGTTGGGACGCTACTGATCCATGGCGAGCAACTATTCGGCCACTATCCAAGGACTATTCCTCATCGCGGCCTCCCGATCCCCTTCCTTTTCCTCACTTAAGATGCACGGTTGGATGTTTCACTTATCTTCCCCTAGTCCCCTTGTTGGTTTACTGCATTAATACCGTATCCCGCTCCCTTATTCCGTACACAACATTTCCATAACAAAATCTAGCTCAAAATCTTCATAGATCTGCCGGAATCTTTCCCGGGCTAGAGATATCCAGGCCAGGTGCAGGTACGACGTGGAAGAAGCCACTGCTCGGATTCGGGCTCGAGTTGTATCTTCCACGCGAAAGAAGGATTCAGCTTTCTTCACGCAAATCCACCGTTGGATCATCAACTTGCTTCATTGATGTGTGTTCAGCAGATGGATGACGGAGTTTGGGTCGCTTTGAGAGCTGTGTGATTGATGATCCAACGGTGGATTCTATCGAAGGAAGGTGAATCCTTCTTCCTCGCGAAAGAGACGAGTCCCCCCGGATTGTTGGGGTCATTCGACGCGTACCGACCCAGGTTCCCAACAGGTGGCCAAATCCTTCGCCTCTCACGGACTCCAAGCCATACTTGGCGTCCGAACTCGCCGCCGAGTCCATAAAATGGCAAGCCCCCATCGCCGGGCCAGTCCTCAAAGAGAGCCAGAAGAGGACGAGAGAGAGAGAGAAAGAGAGAGAGAGAGCAAAAGGTTAAAGAATGGGAGGTTGGGCGATTGCCGTTCACGGGGGGGCTGGTGTGGACCCGAACCTTCCGGAGGAGCGGCAGGAGGCGGCCAAGCTGAACATGCTATCCCCCTCACCGACAGGCTACAGCTGAAAATAAGCTCTTCGGCCGAAGTGGTCGAATTCAACGCAATGCAGCGTATGCACGAAATTTGAATAATGTGATGCCAAGAATGCGATAATGAAAAAGACCAGGATCTGAAGAAGACCAAAGACCTGAACAAAAAGTTCAACAGAGGGAGCAAGCATCTGGCACCCGAACTATGTTCCTCTCTTTTTTTTTTTCTTCCTAGAAATGAAACAAAAGAAGAGTTCATCTATCAGTTTGTTTGGAGCCTTGTAGGGCCTTCTTCTTACATATAGTAGGAGACTGTAATTTCTAAATTTCCAGTTACCCTAAGGTTTGATAACTGCAATTTTAGAGCCAAAAGTTAGGACAGCTTTAGACGAAAGGGTTTGGATGACCAGAGATGCTAGGAATCGGTAACAAAATTGACAATGTTCGGTTCACCGACTTCTCCATAATGCTTAGAATCACAACATGAACTGATAATTACCTTACTCTTTGCTTCTCCATAATGCTTAGATTTACCATACACGGTGGTCATTTACCAAAATCAGGGGTACACTTGCTCAATGTATTAATGAGATTCACAAAGCAACGCAGATAAGTTAAATATTTTATGATGGACGTGCATGGAAGCTGTATCACGTGTGGATGGAGCCCACACATGTAGCATTCAATTTTTATGATTTCCTTTAAAAATTTCGCAAAAAAAAAATGATGGTCTTGCTATGTTTGGTCAAAAGAAAATCATCGAAAAACAGAAGCCTACTGCAAAGAAATGTAACACTAGAAAAAGGTAAATAAGATTCTTATTAGCTTCCCTTTCATCTTTTAACATTGGATAATATGATATAGAAAATTTAGAATCCTTTTCCTTGGATATAAGTTCACTGAATGGCCTTAATAGAGGTAAATAATTTGGTCATATAGAGTAAAAAGATGGCAAGGAACAGGTACAATTATATCCTTTACCATAACCAACAAGCTTAAGTTCAGCTATTATTTCTTGGATTCTTGAAAAGGCTAACTCCGTAGCAAAGAGAAGCTAAACCAAAATCTTTCCAACAACATTTTACCAAGGTCAGGTTTTTGTTCCTCTTCTAGTCAAAAGAATTCTTGAGGCACATTTTAAACAAATAGATTGAATATCTAATGCTATCCTAAATAGAAATGAAAAGATTAAACCAAGTATAACGGTGTCAAAACTAGCAGGCCTTTCCACAAAAGGAGAAGTTTAACAGTTCTGTATTTGAAACTGACCTCTTGAATTAAGGAACTATTATGGTTGCAGAACTTTTCAATAATTTCTACCAACAGTCTTGCCTCGATTAGATATTGTGCTCGCTAAGTTATACACCTTTGAATTTGTTATATGACGTATTTTTCCTAAACAATGTAATCCTGTTCGAGGAAACATCACGGATCATGAATCTAGGGCTGCTTATGCAAGTCTCACATGAGCAACTGCATCTATACTTGCATCAGTTTTTTCTTGTTGCAACAGAAAATAAAGAAATTTAAAAGGTAAACTTAATGATACTGCCCACTCTTAAGCACAATAATAATGCAAAACCTTGCATCAAATATTTCATTACTATATGACATAATAAAGAGTCCAAAAACATTCCTTATAGCACACCGATGCACCAAACATGTGATAATCAGAAGTCAATGTTGCTACCATGGCTACATTAGTTGGCATGATTCATATAATACAAGGTGAAGTCATAACCTAATGATCCAGACTTTTAACTCATTATAGAAGACATGAAGCATTTTCCATCATTCTATTACACATAGAATCTATATCTCATATAATGCAGTTACGAATCTACAAGATGTGTCATTTAAGCAGACGTGTCTAAAACTAAGAATCTAAAAATTTTATAAAACCATGTCTATCCCAACACCTGATGATTGAAGAGATTATTATGCCACATTGATGTCCCTGAAATACTGAAACTTTACATAGAATAGAGAGATAATGTCAAGAAAGGTTCTAGAACAACCCATTTGCAGCACTAACAGAGAGAAATCTGCGCTGGTATGTTGCCCTTCCGTGCAAGGCTTGCATAACTTATTTGATAAGAATGCACCTGATTGGTGAACCCTCAGCACCAAGCAACCTGAGAGGTAAGCAATGCAAGGAGTATATCCCAGGCTTGACATTATCTAGTTTTAAGGCTTCCACGAGGATGATTTCCTGAAAAAAACCAATACAGTTTGACGAGCATTGGTAAAATGGCGCAAAAACTTGCAAAATCTGTCATAATGTGATGTATATCACAGAGCCTGTTGCCTATTCTCTAATTAAAAACATAGACAGATTACAGATAATACAGGACAGCATGGTGCAAGACATCGACACATTGGTAAAATGGCACAAAAACTTGCATAGTCTGTCATAATGTGACGTGTATCACAGAGCCTGTTGCCTTACATGTACTAAAGGATAGCATGGTGTAAAACACCGCAAATATTTTATTATTTATTAAACACGGAACAGATTAAGATCAGTTTCAACTTGATGATGATTTTGCCAGTTTGACATTGATCTGTCCTTTCCAGATGATGTTTATAATTTGTTGTCTAATTATTTTGTACTCCCAAGAAAACATAAAATTGAAACTTGAGGGTAACTCCCAATTAGGAAAATAATCCAAGGACAATAAACTATGACCTCTTGCAAAACTACTATGTGATACAATATATGTAGAAGAAATATATTTTATAAATATGGCACTTCCTTTCCCCCCTTTTATATATAATGTCATGTTTGCCTTTATGGCAATCACACCCCAGAATATTTACTATTTTCTCCATGTTGGCTTGTTTCTCAATATATTAACTGATAAGCATAAATTTTTATTTTATTTTTGCTTTCTTGATATATTTACTATTGCTTGGCAGAAGATAAGAAAGACCATGATGGATGACTTAAAGAAATGCATCTATATGGAGAGTTCAGTCAGGACATAAAAGTATAAAGCTTCTCCAATGAATTTTAAGAGAATACAATAGAAAGTAAAATTAGTATCTAAAAGGAAGTCTCATACCCTGCTTTTGAGAAAAACCAAATGAGAAGGGATCAAATCAGCATATGCAGCAACAGATAAATAGTCAACACCTGTGCAACATGGCAGAAAATGTGAGAAGTGAGACCAACGAAGAAAGCAACCATTGATTGTACCATTCAACTCGGAAAACTGAACTGCACTACAACTGAGCAACAACCAAACCACTCCCGCCCCTCTCTCCCCCACCCCCATTAGAAAACATAAACTGAATGAAATGAAATAGCACATGTCAATAACTAGAAAGCTTTGCATCTATTTTTACCTTTACCATAAGGATTCTGGAACATTGTGATAAATGGACATCATTAAGAGGAATAAACATAAGAGTGAAATTAAAAAATATGGAGTCAGTGAAGATTGAACTACACGCGTTGTTATTATGAATAGAACACCACAACACTAGAAATAATGCCATATGAGTCAGAATGATTTTCAGATTTAGGATGAACAACCTTTTTGTTATCTAATTTCCACACATTCCTTACATTATTATAATATAAATGAAAAGTCGCCAAAAATGTTAATATGGTACACTTCCAATGAACACACAGGTAATAATAAATCTTGAATCACGCAGATCACATTACACCAATATCAAACTCACAGATAGGCATCATTTATATTATGTTAAATGGACCCTATAGCTAATAAAAAGTTCAGTGCCAACAAGAGCTGTTTCATGAAACTGGCTAAGGTAATCACAGAATGGCAGTAATGTTGAATAAAGTCGCCCTTATGCCCTATTACATTCATCACAAAGAAGAAAACAGATGTCTAAACAACTAAAATGATATAGTGGAGAATTAAGTCCCGTTACTTTAACTAAATTATTCTTTAAGTGCCAATGAGTGTCATGCCATGTTGCATCATGCCCAAGTGTCCAGAATTGTCAGCACTTTATCATTCCCAAAATGTAGAGTATCTAGGTAACTCTGCTCAATATAACACCCCTTGTAAATCCATATGGGGGATTAAGGCTCAGCAGAATTTTGGTATTCAAAATTCTCACATTCTTAAAACAATATAGAGAGTTTTCACTAAGAAATTGACCACTCTTCAATTATGAAATTGTTTTAGAACTACTCCTAGATTTATTGATGAAAGTGTGAAGCTTGATTTAGGATAGTTTGTTAAGCAATCAAGTGAATTCAGTGGGCAAGCGTAGTGCTTAGATTAAAGGTGTTTCTGCATGCAAATTAGACACCTCTTGGGAGTCGTACCTTAAGGATAACATGTCTAGAAGCAGATTTTGCACTGCAACAACAGTGGATCTACGGTAAATAAATGCTAGCGTGTGTCTCAGGTTTGGTTAGAAAATCTTAGATCAAACTCATATGACTAGTCAAATTACATATACTAGTCTAGACCATATGATGTAGTCTCAAGACTCCATCTTGTACATAGTTTATGTTTTTTGTTATTTCTATGTTTTCCATCCAAAGCCATGTTTAGGCTTGAATTTTTAGTCGAGTCATGTACTAGGATTGCCAAGCAAAAAGGGTCCATCTAGGTGTGATAGGAACCCTAACCCAACCACAAACCACTACATTTAATTGCTTGAGCCTTGGCTTTTCTTCAATGCCCACGACCATCACTCATCTCTAGGAACGAAGGAGGATGGGTGAAAGTTTTGGAGATAAAAATTGTGCATGTTGAATGTATGGAAGAAGGGGGGAAGTTAGAAAAGAGAACAAAAAATAAAAATAAATAAAAAGTTACAATTCACATGAACAGTAACCCAACCCGAGTTACTATTCATAGAACAGTAATAGGCGGTTGGATGGAAGATAAGGACGAGTGGGGGAAAGATAAGGGCTATTGGAGAAGTTGTTGGATAAGGATTAGTAGAGAAGTTACAGGAACCGTTTTGGAGGATTTTAGGAAGATTGTTCAGCTGTTTTGGCGCCTATAAAAAGAAGGGACAACAGCCATTAAAAGGAAGAAGAAGAAAACCTAGAAAGGTCAGTGCCACCGTGGGCAAAGCCCTGAGAAATTCTTTTTCTACCACTTTCATCCTACTTTTTGACCTATTTCTTTTTGAAGCCACCTTCTCGACTCCGTCATCCTTCGTCTCGATGCCTTGGTGGAGCGCGACCTGAAGATTCTCATTGGATTGGAGGAACCAAACTTGCAGCAGTAATTATCCAACTATTTCTATCACTATCTTTTACCCAGCTCTCGTTTCTTCATCCATCAATCATTATCTCTATCCATTATCATTACCATCGTTGCAATCGTTTCCATTATCGTTATTTTTAGTTTTCTGCACTAGTTATATTTCATTGATTAGGCTTTATTAATAAGATATTTATCATATTTTGTTTGTGTTCACATACCTCTATGATAATCTTTTGGGATGATAAATATTTGCTGAAATGTCTAATCAATCACACCATAATTGATTATTATGAAATCAGTCTACACTTGCAGTAGTCGATTATAGGTTGCAACAAAGTAGTATCAGAGCAAATAGATCCTGCATATCTAGAAATCTTCATTATTGTGTTTGCATCATAACATTCATTTTTTCTATACTTTAAATTCTGAAAATTAAATTTTTGCACTTCAAAATAGAAAAATATATTTTCTGAATTAAAAAAATTAAATTATATTTTCTGCATTTAAAACTATAGAAATTTTAGTTTTTGAAGTTAAAAATATAGAAAAATTAGTTTCTGCATTAAAAATAAATTCTGCATTCATTTTCCGCAATTTAAAAAATAAAAAAAAAATGCATTAAAATATTAATTTTTTATTAAAATATTCATTTTCGGCATTAAAAAATTTTAAAAAATTCTAAAAAAAATCCGTTTTACCTTCATAATATTAGAAACACCTCCGAAATAGTTTTGACTCGAATCTTAGCCTACAATCATGTCTGAAAATTGGCAAGATGCATGTAGAGCCCAGCAACAAACCTTAGAGCAGATCCAACGACAGGTAGAACACCTTTCCAACTTCATGACTAAACTAGAATTAAACATACCTGAGATAGTGAGACCTAAAAGAGAGAAAACCATCAAGATGAACCAAGACGTAGAGTCAGACCTCAAGGTAGACAAAGGGTCAATCAGAGAGTAGTCGAGAGTAGTGAGTCAAATAAGATAGAAAATGATTTAGATGACCGACCATTACATAGGAACAGAGAGAGACCACCACATAAAGAACCCCCTCGTGCTAGACGTTAGGATGATGGCATTAAGATAGATATTGAAAATTTTGAGGGACGTTTCCAGCCAGATGCTTTTCTTGATTGGGTCGACATGACCAATATTTTGATTGGAAGAAAATTCCTGAGGATAAAGAGGTCAAATTTGTGACCCTCAAATTAAAGGGACACGCTGGTTTGGTGGAAGCAACTCTAGAAACGAAGAGTTCAACAAGGTAAGGATAAGATCCGTATCTGGAGTAAGATGAAGGAGAAATTGAGAAAGCGATTTGTCCCGTTGGATTATCGCCAAAACCTCTACTTGAAATTTCAAAACCTCCGACAAGGGACTAGGACCGTGGATGAGTACACCGAGGAGTTCTATAAGCTCCAAGCAAGAAATGACCTTAGTGAGGACCCCATTCATGTTGCCAACAGATATATCAATGGCATGAGACGGGACATCCTGGACCAAGTGGAGATGTTCGATGTCTTAAGTATTGATGATACCTGATGAGAGCACAAAAGTGCAATCGTCTGACCATTTTAATTAGTATTTTAGCTAATTATTAATAATAAAATTAACTAATTAACGTGGTATTTGTGTTTGAGTGCAGTAATCCAAGAAACCAATTAACATTAGGTTTGAGCCCAATGCCCGGCAGCCCGAGCTCAAGTCAAGCCAGCATCTTCCAGGGCCTGCACATCCTGACTTCATCCCACTATACATCACAACATCGCGAGCACCTCCATGTCCGCATCCAATGACCCAGATCAGCGTCATCCATGCCTTCCTTTCTTGCACCCAACGCGGCTCCAGCCCCTCAACCGCGATCACAGCAGCATCCCAGCACATTCCAGCTTCACCCCATGCTAAAGAATGAAAGAAGGAAGTAGGAGGCTTCCAGCAGCTGTCCATCTCCCGTTCCACCGCGTGCCAGATCCCGCACCGCTTCCTCCGCGATACCTCCAGTGATTCCCATGCCATGAACGCCCCAATCCATTGACCCAAAGAAGGAAACCTCTCTTCCGCACCAGCCCGCCTCTCAACCAAGGTCCAAAGAAGGAATCATGAGCCGGAATCCCAGCCTCCACGCCATCAACGCGTTCACAGCAAATCTCAGCTCCCAGCATCGCGGCCGAGCCGGATTCGAGATCCCAGCACCTTCCTTCCGCATCAGCCCGTCCGCGTTCATCAAGCATCCAGCAACCGTCCGTGGGCCAAAGAAGAAGATGGATATTCTTCCATCTGTGAAGCATTCCTCCCGGCGATCCCGCACCGCGTCGCCATCTTCCTTCTCCATTTGAAGATCCCGTGCCAGCATCGCTTCCAATCCGGTGATCTCCTTCCTCCGCATCGGAATCCCAGCCGTGATCCACTCCTTCCACGATCCGAATCCCAGCTCATCCCGCCTCTGCACCCATGGATCCACAGCATCCCGTAATCCACATGCTCCCAGCGCCCGGATCTCGTCCGTGATCGACTCCTCCCCGCGTCCTCACCGCGTCTGCCATCTCCCTTCCGCATCAGGCCCGTCCGCGGCTATAAAAGGAGGAGGAAGAGAAGAGGGGGGAGCTCGGTGGGAGGTGGAGGCCAAGAGAGGAGTCGGCTGGGTGTTGAGAAGAAGAAACAGAGCAAGTGCTCTGTTCTTGGGAAGAAGAAGAACAAAAAAAAAATTATTTTATGTTGGAAGTCCACCGTGGGAGTGGGAGAGAAAGAGAAGTGATTTTTTTCTTTGTTTTCTTTTCTTTATTTTATTTGCAAAATAGGGGAGTATTAGGCCTCTAATCTCCACTTTTATTTGTAATCAGTTTTCTTTTTATGAAATCCATCAATTTTCTTTTATGCAATCTATGTTCTAAGTTTCAGTTTAATTCCTGCAATTTATTTTATTTGTACTGAAAATCTTATTTAAATATTTTTCTTTGCTGCTTGACCGCTACTCTGCATTACATTCTCAATTACAAAGTTTTCTTTCTTTCTTTTGTTTATTCTTCAAGTAGAAAACATTCTCTAGTAGACCAGAGAATCATTCAAACATCCCCGACGTAATGTTTTCCTTTTATCATTCAAAAATCAATTTTAAATCCGAGTGAACGTTTTTATTTTTAAGCAACTCCAATCGCCTTCCTGTGGATCGACCTCTTACAACCACTATTCTTCGAGTAGGAAAGGTAAGAGTAGAAATTTAAATTTAACTTTTGTTCGTCGGTTCTAACAACGATCTGTTTAGCATATTTTTAGTTAGACAGGAATCGGACGAACAAAATTTTGGCGCCGTTGCCGGGGAGGCAAATCGAGAAGCAAGAACGATCACGAAGATCAAATCGGATTTTGGATGCCCGGAGTGAACGCACTCCGGTAGTAAGTTTTTATTTTTATTAATTTTTCTTATTTTGATTATTTTCAGTTAGTAATTTCGTAGTTATTAAATTCTGAAATTTGAAATTCGAAATTAAAGTTTTCTAAAAAAAAGTAAAAAAAAAATTTGAAAAAAAAATTTAAAACAAAAAATTCAAAAATTCAAAAATTTAAATTCAAAATTTGAATTCTGTGATTCGAAATTTGAAATTAAAAAAAAAAAGGTTAAAAAAAATTAATTAAATTAAAAAATTCAAAAAAATATTATTTTTGCTAGTAATTGATAAGGTGCAATCCCCCGAGGTTATCATACCTTTATTGGGGCTCCTCACGGAGTAATCTCCAGAGCTTATTCAACGGGCATTCGGAGATTGACTGACGCATAAGGATTAGTTTTACTTTACATTCAAGTTATTCCTATATTAAAAATTAAAAAAAAACAACATAAAATTAAAAAAATAAGAAAAATAAAAAAAATAAAAAAAATTGCTTGCTCATTTAATCAGTACAACCTAATGACATTGCATAAACTTTAAAAAAATATTGATTATTTACTGCATTTAGTATTAAGCATTTGCATAAAGTAATTAAGGGCAAAACCCATTAAAAAGATAAGGTCGGGAAGTCATTACCTGTCCTTAGCCCAAAAATCACCACCTTGCATATTTATCCTAAGCCAAATTAAATTAAAATCAAATTAGACATTGGCCTTAGGATTTTCGAGCTCAATTAGGCTCTTGGAAAGAAGCGGCTGAAAGCCACTCCAGTGAGGATTTAGTAATTGGTGATGTCTAGGAAAGTTTTACAACAGTGAGAACTGTTACGGGTATTGTGGTATCGGTGTATCCCTTCTGGCACCACCGCACACCCCGGGACTTTCCTGGTCACTGGTTACTGGATCACTTAACTGGTAAGCTCAAGCTTAATCTGAAAGGGAGATTAGGAGCTGTCTAATCTAGAGAAAATTTCAGGAATTTTTTTAACCTGAAAAGTCTCTGTGCAACTAGATTTAAGAAGCTACTAAACCTCACTTAGTTCTAAGACTAATAGGGTCAAATTGTTGTGTGGTGTTGATTGTGGTCATCTGTGTCTAGCCCTTCTCTTCTCTTAGGATTTCGTTAATTTTAGGAGTCAAGTCTAATTAAGTTGTGATAATGTATGCATGGTAGAAGGTCATTAAGGGATAAGTTAACTCCATTTGATCCTGAGATTGATAGAACTTTTCTTCACAACCTGCGAACTGTAAACCAACCGTCGATCTCTACAATGGGTGAACATATTAGAACCCTGAATGAATTGTTTGCACCCGCATCCGCTAGTCCCCCTACTTGCATAGTATTACCAATTAATAATGCAGCCCAATTCGAGATTCGGGCTGCAACAATAAACATGTTACCCAAGTTTCATGGGTTCGAGAGTGAACAACCCTACATTCATCTAAACAAATTTTTGACAATCTGTCAAACGTTTAGAAATCAAAATTTAGATGAAGAGGGTATTAAATTAAGGTTATTTCCCATGACTTTAGAGGATCGTGCTGCTGCATGGCTGTATTCCCTAGCTTCAAATTCCATCACATCATGGGAACAACTATCTAGGAAGTTCATGGCTAAGTTCTATCCCATGGTAAAAACTGAAAAAATTAAGAATGCAATCAGAACTTTTAGAGGAAAATCTGAGGAGGAATTTTCCCAACTATGGAAAAGATTCCATGATCTTTTGGTCAAGTGCCCCCACCATGGGCTTGACAAGGCTGATCTAGTACATTTCTTTTACAAAGGACTACCTCCGGCATAGAAACATGATCGAGTCCATGCACAAAGGTAGGTTCATGGACCAAACCCCGGATCAAGCCTATGAATTTCTTGTTGACTTAGCCGAGAACGCCCAAAATTGGAGTAGCTATGGTGAGGAAGTAAATAGAGATGAGTTCGGATCTAGAAAACCGGGTAATTATGAAATGAAAGCAGACCCAGAACTAAAAAATGTCATGTCCAATCTGGTGACTGGAATGAACAACTTAAGCAAAAAGTTTGATGCTTTCACTGTTTCCACTAGTCCGAGTTCATATAAAGAGTTAAATTCCATCATGAAAGTGGATCACGAGTCACATAGTTTATGTATCTTGTGTAATAGTTCTGAGCATCTAGTGGAGTGTTGCCCCAGTTTACCCAACATTAAGGCTGAGCAGGCAAATGCTCTTAACTCATATAGTGCCTTCAAGAAGCCCACTCCCAATTCATTCAGCCCAGTCTACCACCCTGATAATAGGTTCCACCCAAATTTTTCATACAAGCAAAATGAACCTATTCAGCATCAAGGTGGTCCACCAGGTTTTCAGAAAAATTTTTCCAGGATAAGTCCATCACAAATAAACCAATCATTGGCTCCACCTATTCCTACATATAATGCCCCTATCCCTCAGCAAACTACATCATTGGAAGCCATGATGGCTAACATGATGAAGCAGCAACAAGACTTCATCCAACAGCAACAACAGACCAACATGGCTCAAACCCAGACTAACCAATTCCATGCGCAAGCGATTGCAAAACTTGAGGTTAGTCTGAGCCAAATAGCCAACTCTCTAAGGGATAGGAAGAAAGGTGAATTGCCCAGTCAGCCAGTACCTAACCCTAGTAGACAACAGAATCAAGGGACGAGAGGCCAGTTTCAGATTGATTCTAATGGAAACCCTACCCATGAAGTCCAGGCAATTACCACTTTACGATCTGGCAAGCAAGTGGACAACAAAGTCCAACTTCCTGTGCAAGAAAAAGAAGAAAAGCATGAACCAAACCCCACCCAGAAAAAGGAACAAGAACAGGAAACACAAGGAATAGAGGAGAAACCAATAGAAACTTACACACCTAAGGCTCCCTTTCCTAGTAGACTACAAGACTCAAAGAAAAAATCTCAGTACGATGAAATCATGGAAGTCTTTAAAAATGTCCAGATAAATTTACCCTTCCTAGATGCCATCAGACAGATCCCCTCCTATACAAAATCTTTAAAAGACCTAACCACGGTAAAAAGGAAAACCAGTATTCCTAGGCAAGCTGTGATGGCTGCACAAGCCTCATCTCTTATTCAACAGCAGATTGCCCCAAAATACAAGGACCCTGGTTGCCCCACTGTTGAAATTAAAATAGGAGAAACCATCATTCGGAGAGCCCTATTAGACTTAGGAGCAAGTGTAAACCTATTACCCTATTCTGTCTACATCGAACTAGGTTTGGGGGAATTAAAACCCACAAACATTACCTTGTCATTAGCAGATAGGACTGTGAAGTATCCCAAAGGAATTGTAGAGGATGTGATTGTAAAAGTTAATGAATTCTACTACCCTGTGGATTTTGTAGTCCTTGAAACTGAACCAGTAAAAAATCCAGAAAGTCACATCCCGGTGATCCTAGGTAGACCATTTTTGGCCACTTCAAATGCTGTGATTAGTTGCCGAAATGGAATAATGACTCTAGCCTTTGGGAACATGACTGTCCAGCTCAATGTTTTTCATAGTAGTAGTCAGTCAACTGAGATGGACGATTTGGAAGAAATTCACATTATTGAGAATATAATTAGCAGTTTTTTTGAAGAGTTGAGTTATTCTGACCCATTAGAAAGATGTTTGGCTAATTTTGGTCAAGATTGTGAGTCAAGTCAAGAGGTTAATGCATTGTTAGATTCCATTCCTGTGATGGATACTAGCAGATGGGCCACCAAGTTTGAATCATTGCCTATTTCGGAATCTCAGCTAGTGTCATCCAATGTCAAACCTCCACAACTAGAACTTAAAGACCTTCCCGAAAACTTGAAGTATGCATTTCTTGGAGAAAACAAGACCTTACCTGTTATAATTGCATCGAATCTAACTAAAGAACAGGAAGAGAAGCTGTTAAGTATCCTTCGAAAGAATCAGGAAGCTATCGGTTGGTCTATAGCTGATATTAAGGGGATTAGTCCTTCTGTGGTCCAACATAAAATCCATCTAGAAGAAGATGCAAAAATTTCTAGAGAACCACAAAGGCGACTTAATCCAATCATGAAGGACGTAGTTCGAGCCGAAGTCATCAAGCTTTTAGATGCAGGGATTATATATCCTATTTCTGATAGTCAGTGGGTAAGCCCAGTTCAAGTCGTACCTAAAAAGTCTGGCATCACTGTGGTAAAAAATGATCACAATGAGTTAGTCCCTACTCGAGTCCAAACGGGATGGCGAGTATGCATCGACTATAGGAAGCTTAATGCCATGACTAGGAAAGACCACTTTCCTCTACCCTTCATCGATCAAATGCTAGAACGGCTAGCTGGCCACTCCCATTACTGTTTCCTCGATGGTTATTCTGGATATAACCAAGTTCCTATCGCACGTGAGGATCAAGAGAAAACCACATTCACCTGTCCTTATGGCACTTTTGCTTATCGTCGCATGCCTTTTGGGCTATGCAATGCACCAGCTACATTCCAACGGCGTATGATGAGTATTTTCTCCAACATGGTGGAGAAATTTTTAGAAGTTTTCATGGATGATTTTTCTGTATTTGGATCCAATTTTGAGGAATGTCTACACCACTTGACACTTGTTGTAGAACGCTGTAAACAGAAAAACTTAGTTCTTAACTGGGAGAAGTGTCATTTCATGGTAGAATCAGGTATTGTTTTAAGACACATTGTGTCACAAAGGGGAATTGAGGTGGATAAGGCCAAAGTAGAATTAATTGCTAAATTGCCACCTCCCAAAACTGTTAGGGAAGTCAGATCTTTTTTAGGGCATGCGGGTTTTTACCGCCGCTTTATCAAGAATTTCAGTAAATTGTCGAAACCCTTATGCGATTTGTTGGCGAAAGATGCTACTTTTAATTTTTCGCCAATTTGTATAACTGCTTTCGAAAGACTAAAGTCTGAACTAACTTCAGCACCCATCATAAGGAGTCCTGATTGGAGTCGTCCTTTTGAAATCATGTGTGATGCATCCGATTATGCCATAGGTGCTGTCTTAGGTCAGCGAGTAGAGAAGCTTCCCCATGTGATTCATTATGCAAGCAAAACTCTGAATGACGCCCAACTTAACTATTCTACCACTGAAAAAAAATTGTTGGAGTGGTTTTTGCCCTAGATAAATTTCGTCCCTACCTGATAGGATCTAAGGTTCTTGTTTATTCCGATCATGCCGCCCTTAAGTACCTTCTCACAAAGAAGGATGCTAAGGCAAGGCTCATTCGTTGGATCCTATTGCTCCAGAAATTTGATCTCGAAATTCGAGATAAAAAGGGATCTGAAAATGTTGTAGCTGACCACTTGTCCAGATTAATTGTTGAATCATCTGGAGAATCCATGCCTGTGTCCGAGACCTTCCCTGATGAACAATTAATGATGATTTCCCATACCAATGTTCCATGGTATGCTGATATAGTCAACTACCTTGTTACTGAGCAAATGCCCAGCTCTTGGACCAAACAAGAGAAATTTCGCTTCCTAGCTCGTGTAAAATGGTATTTTTGGGATGAACCATACCTGTTCAAATACTGTCCTGATCAAATCATCAGACGATGCATCCCTGAACACGATCAAAGGAATGTCCTTTCCTTTTGTCATGACCACGCTTGTGGTGGTCATTTCAGTGGTAAAAAGACGGCTGCAAAGGTCTTGCAGTGCGGATTCTATTGGCCCACACTATTTCACGACTCACACGAGTATTGCAAATCATGTGACCGATGTCAAAGACTAGGAAAAATTTCAAGAAAAAATGAGATGCCCCTGAACCCAATCTTAACTGTAGAAATCTTTGATGTTTGGGGTATTGATTTTATGGGTCCTTTTTCCATGTCATTTGGGCACCAGTACATACTCCTAGCTGTTGACTATGTATCTAAGTGGATTGAGGCTATCGCGTGTAAGACCAATGATCACAAAGTAGTGATCAAGTTTCTTAAGGAGTCTGTCTTCGCTCGCTTTGGCACCCCTCGTGCTATCATTAGTGATGGGGGGAAACATTTTTGCAATAGAATTTTTAAAGCCCTTGCTAGGAAGTACAACATCACCCATAAGGTCGGTACACCATATCATCCACAAACGAGTGGACAAGTTGAGATTTCCAACAGAGAAATCAAGACCATCCTTGAGAAAACTGTCAATCCATCTCGAAAGGATTGGTTCCTTAGGTTAACAGATGCATTGTGGGCATATCGTACGGCCTACAAAACACCAATTGGAATGTCCCCATACAGGATTGTCTATGGCAAAGCTTGCCATTTACCTGTCGAGTTAGAACACAAGGCCTATTGGGCAATCAAACGCTTAAATTTCGATCTCGACAAAGCAGGAGAACATAGAAAGCTTCAGCTCGACGAGCTTGAAGAAATTAGGAACGATGCTTACGAGTGTGTTAAGAAGTACAAGGATCACATGAAAGTCATGCATGATAAAATGATTACTCGTAAAGAGTTTTACCAAGGACAAAAAGTTCTCTTATATGATTCTCGATTACATCTATTCCCTGGAAAACTTAAATTCCGCTGGACTGGCCCATACACAGTAGAGAAAGTACACCCGCATGGTGCAGTAGTAATATGCAATACTAAAAAGATGGTAGGTCATTTCAAGTTAATGGACATCGTTTAAAACCATACCTTGAGTATTTGAGTCCAGAAGTCGAGGAGACACTTCTGACCGACCCTGTTTATCATGAATGAATTATAATTGTCTGGCTGAAGACATAAAACTTAGCGCTCTTTGGGAGGCAACCCAACATGTAAGTTTCTTTTATTAAAAAAAAAAAAAAAAATCAATAAATTACTAACATGCAGGTTTGGGGGATTTTGCCCCAACTTTCAATTAACCCACCCATATCAGGTACTTCTCCTCTGTCCTCTTACTGCTTTAAATTTTCTTTAACATTGAGGACAATGTTAGATTTAGGTTTGGGGGTATTTTTACGCATTTTATAAAAAAAAAAGGTTTTTAGTTAAAATTTTTGAAAAAAAAAATATACAACACACAAGGTATATAAAATCTAAGAGCCCAATGACTAGTTGGAAGTAGTGCAAAGTGAGTTCTTTTTATTAAGTTCCTTTTAGTGAGTTGTAAGCTAATTAGTGCTTTGAATTTCACAACACATCTGGCCTGCATTTTCTAAGGTATAGGTTCGACATTGTGTTGAGAATATGGTAGCAACCTCGAATCCTGATGAACCATCTTTTTCTGATCCAAAAAAAAAAATGGTGGATTTAGTCAGGTACATCGAAAAGGGCTACCTACTGTCAAAGGTCAGCAGGCCTGTGATGAGGAACCCGAGCATAGGTCCGTAGGGGAGTCTTGATGCCCGACACCTCATGCCAACTGGTGTGAGAATTGTCGACTAATTGCTCGCTACATGGAGGAATCATCACAGGAGTAAAAGTGCACAATATATACATTATCATTTCTCTTTAATGCAAAAAAAAAAACAAAAAAAAAACAAAAAAAAATGAAAATGAAAAAAAAAAATGTATATTGACCTTAAGAAAGACAATAGTGTGAAAGCCGTCGTTGTAAAAATTCGAGTAAACTGGAATATTACAGATAAATCCCATGAGGTATTAAAGTAAACATCCACAGCTCTCGAAATCCTGCAGAAAAGATGATTTTGAATCAGCAAATAGGTCTTGTCCGACCAATTCTTGGAAACTACTAATATTAGCGATATTTTGGAGATCCAAAACCTTAGCTTGTGCATGGTCCAAACTTCACTGAGCACTCAAGTATAAATAAGTCTTACAACTTCCTAACGGAAAACCTAATAACTTCAACTTAAATTGCATACTAACCTAGAAATTGGGCTACTTAGTAATTAAAACCTTGTGTGCTTTTGAAATTCTTATCAGTTATGTACTTGAAATTAGACTTTCATTTCACAAACCAAATTTTATTTTGGGATTGAAGTTTGTGGGTAACTTCACTGCAAACCCTCACGAGACAACACTCGTCCACTAGGGTAACCTAGGGGTTTAACGGCTTGTTGCACGTGCTAAGTGCAGTCGTAATGCTCTACGAAAGTGAGTATTTATCTTAGTTCATGTATATTTATATATATATAATAAATAAAACTTTTGCACTCTCATTTTATCATTGTCGCACTAAATTGCTAGAGACTAGCAATAAGTTGGTTGGGGGGTGTGATGAGAGCACAAAAGTGCAATCGTCTGACCATTTTAATTAGTATTTTAGCTAATTATTAATAATAAAATTAACTAATTAACGTGGTATTTGTGTTTGAGTGCAGTAATCCAAGAAACCAATTAACATTAGGTTTGAGCCCAATGCCCGGCAGCCCGAGCTCAAGTCAAGCCAGCATCTTCCAGGGCCTGCACATCCTGACTTCATCCCACTATACATCACAACATCGCGAGCACCTCCATGTCCGCATCCAATGACCCAGATCAGCGTCATCCATGCCTTCCTTTCTTGCACCCAACGCGGCTCCAGCCCCTCAACCGCGATCACAGCAGCATCCCAGCACATTCCAGCTTCACCCCGTGCTAAAGAATGAAAGAAGGAAGTAGGAAGCTTCCAGCAGCTGTCCATCTCCCGTTCCACCGCGTGCCAGATCCCGTACCGCTTCCTCCGCGATACCTCCAGTGATTCCCATGCCATGAACGCCCCAATCCATTGACCCAAAGAAGGAAACCTCTCTTCCGCACCAGCCCGCCTCTCAACCAAGGTCCAAAGAAGGAATCATGAGCCGGAATCCCAGCCTCCACGCCATCAACGCGTTCACAGCAAATCTCAGCTCCCAGCATCGCGGCCGAGCCGGATTCGAGATCCCAGCACCTTCCTTCCGCATCAGCCCGTCCGCGTTCATCAAGCATCCAGCAACCGTCCGTGGGCCAAAGAAGAAGATGGATATTCTTCCATCTGTGAAGCATTCCTCCCGGCGATCCCGCACCGCGTCGCCATCTTCCTTCTCCATTTGAAGATCTCGTGCCAGCATCGCTTCCAATCCGGTGATCTCCTTCCTCCGCATCGGAATCCCAGCCGTGATCCACTCCTTCCACGATCCGAATCCCAGCTCATCCCGCCTCTGCACCCATGGATCCACGGCATCCCGTAATCCACATGCTCCCAGCGCCCGGATCTCGTCCGTGATCGACTCCTCCCCGCGTCCTCACCGCGTCTGCCATCTCCCTTCCGCATCAGGCCCGTCCGCGGCTATAAAAGGAGAAGGAGGAAGAGAAGAGGGGGGAGCTCGGTGGGAGGTGGAGGCCAAGAGAGGAGTCGGCTGGGTGTTGAGAAGAAGAAACAGAGCAAGTGCTCTGTTCTTGGGAAGAAGAAGAACAAAAAAAAAAATTATTTTATGTTGGAAGTCCACCGTGGGAGTGGGAGAGAAAGAGAAGTGATTTTTTTCTTTGTTTTCTTTTCTTTATTTTATTTGCAAAATAGGGGAGTATTAGGCCTCTAATCTCCACTTTTATTTGTAATCAGTTTTCTTTTTATGAAATCCATCAATTTTCTTTTATGCAATCTATGTTCTAAGTTTCAGTTTAATTCCTGCAATTTATTTTATTTGTACTGAAAATCTTATTTAAATATTTTTCTTTGCTGCTTGACCGCTACTCTGCATTACATTCTCAATTACAAAGTTTTCTTTCTTTCTTTTGTTTATTCTTCAAGTAGAAAACATTCTCTAGTAGACCAGAGAATCATTCAAACATCCCCGACGTAATATTTTCCTTTGATCATTCAAAAATCAATTTTAAATCCGAGTGAACGTTTTTATTTTTAAGCAACTCCAATCGCCTCCCTGTGGATCGACCTCTTACAACCACTATTCTTCGAGTAGGAAAGGTAAGAGTAGAAATTTAAATTTAACTTTTGTTCGTCGGTTCTAACAACGATCTGTTTAGCATATTTTTAGTTAGACAGGAATCGGACGAACAATACCCATCGCCGTGCACTGAGAGTAGAAGCACAACAAAGACGAACAAGTGGTCGAAAGTGGGGCTCAAACAGAAACTCCACTATCCATGAAAAGAGTCAGTTCGAGAACAGGGCAATAAGTTCTTAGAACCCTACCCAGACAATAACTGCCCTAAAACCCAATTCTAACAAGAAATTATTGGACAAGGGCAAAGGCGTTCTGACACCGGCACCTGATTCCACTATCATTTGCTATAAGTACCGGCAACCTGGACATAAATCTTCTGAATGTTCTCTGAGAAAATTTCAGTCTCAGCCACACCTGATTGAGCAAGGACGCCAGGACGATTTAGATGAACCCAATCCAGAGGCAAATGAGGATGAGTCTAAACACGAGGATGAGTCGGAGAACGATGATGTCCACATTACAAGTGTTGAGGTGGGCCCACTCATGATGATTCACCATGTCATGGTCGCACCTAAGCAACCTGTGCAGGACAATTGGTTGAGGCGAAGTATTTTTTTGACTATAGGTACTACAGGGGGATATAAATGTTCTATCTTGATCGATAGTGGCAATACTGAAAACTTCGTGTCTCAACATATGGTGATAAACTAAAGATACCTGCACAAAAGATTCATAAACCACATAAGGTATCTTGGTTTAAGGAAGAAGTTAAGGTTCCAGTCACCCACAGGTGTCTAGTAGAGTTTTCCATTAGGAAACGATACTAAGATCAGGTATGGTGTGACGTTATGCCTATGGAGGTGCGCCAGGTGTTGTTGGGTAGGCTTTGGCAGTACGATAGGAAGACCCAACATGACGGAGAAAAGAATACATACTCTATCCATAAAAGAAATTGTATGGGTATAATACGAAAAATTGTGTGAAAAAAAAAAGGTAAAGAACCTACTCAAAAGGCCTTGATTCTAAATTTAAAATCTTTCAAGGCTGAACTAAAAGAGGACTTGGTAGTTTGTGTTTTGGTAGGAAAAGAAATCCAAAAGGAAGTGGAGATTCCAAATGCGGTCCAACCTCTATTGTCTGAATTCAAGGACCTAATTCCTGAGGATCTTTCAGATGGCTTAGCACCCATGAGGGACATTCAGCATGGCAATGATCTAGTCTCGGGTACAAGTTTGCCACACTTACCTCACTATAGGATGAGTCCGATTGAGTATGAGGAGCTGAACAAGTAGGTGACCGAACTCTTACGAAAAGGTTTCATTCGTGAGAGCAAGAGTTCATGTGTTGTACCTGCTTTACTCACTCCAAAGAAAGATGGGTCATGGAGAATGTGCGTTGATAGTTGTGTCATCAACAAGATTACTGTCAAATACAGATTTTCGATTTCTAGACTTGATAACATGCTTGATATGTTAAACGACGCAAAAATTTTCTCCAAAGTTGATCTCAAGAGTGGGTATGATCAGATTAGGATATGCCTAGGAGATGAATGGAAGACCGCCTTCAAAACAAAGGAAGGATTATATGAGTGGTTGGTCATGCCATTTGGGCTATCCAATGCCCCAAGTACATTCATGCGAACCATAAACCAAGTACTTAGACCATTCATAGAAAAGTTTGTAGTGATATACTTTGACGATATCTTGATATATAGTCCTAGCCCTGAGTCTTACTTAGATCATTTGAGACTAGTGTTGCAGACACTTCGAGACAAAGTCCGTCGTACCGGGTTCGGTAGGACCGGTACGGTTCCGGTTCATACCAAAACCGGACGGTACGAATCGGAAAACTCTTCCCCGCCAGAGCCGGGGAAGAAGAAAAGAACGAGAGAGAGTGCGGGGAAGAGAGGGAGGGAGACCACCTGTGGCCGCTATCGGAGAGCCGCGGAGGGGCGGCGGAGGCCGGCGGGGGCGGGGTAACCTGCGGGGGCGCGGCTGCGGCTTTTTAATTTGGGAGTTTTAATTTGGGGCTTTTTAATTTTTAAGTGAAGTCGGCAACCGATATGCCGACTTCACTTAAAACCCTCAAATTAAAAAGCCGCGGCCTCGGCCTCTGCCGTGCCCCCGCGGGTTCCCCCGCCCCCCGCCGGGCTCCACCGCCCCCCACCGGCCTCTGCCGCCCCTCCGCGGCTCTTCAATGGCGGCCACAGGTGGTCTCCCTCCCTCTCTTCTCCGCGCTCTCTTTTTTTCTCTTCATCTTCTTCGTCTCTGGCACGGAACTGGCTTGTACCAGTTTCCACGGCTCCAGTGTACCGGTAGCTGGCCGGACCGGTTCGTACCGGCCAGTACGGGCTGGTTCGGCATACCATGCTTCGAGACTACAAATTGCATGCAAATCTAAAGAAATGTGTCTTTTTGACTGACACTCTGATTTTCTTGGGTTACATTGTGTCATTAGAGAGTATAAAGGTTGACCCTGACAAGGTAAAGGCCATCGAGTCGTGGCCATGGGTTGGCTTCGTTTTACCAGCGGTTCATTCATAATTTCAGTACCTTGATAGCCCCGGTAACTGATTGTTTAAAGAAGGGCCCTTCAAGTGGACACCCGTAGCGAAAAAGAGTTTCCAACTCGTTAAGACCAAGATGATCAGTGCACCTGTCCTTGCACTACCCAACTTTGATATGATCTTCGAGGTGGATTGTGATGCCTCATATGTAGGCATAAGAGTTGTCCTGAGTCAAGAAGGACGTCCTATGGCTTACTTCAGCGAAAAACTGAATGACACTTGTTCATGTTACTCTATGTATGATGTAGAATTTTATGCAATCGTTCAGGCTTTGCGCTATTGGAGGCATTATCTCATTCAACGGAAGTTTGTACTCAAATCTGACCACGAAGCTTTGAAATATTTGAATTCACAGAGAAATCTGAATAGAAGACATGTTAAGTGGTCCGCCTTCCTGCAAGAGTACACGTTCCACTTGAAACGTAAGTCTGGAACCACTAACAATATGGCAGATGCCTCGAGTCGTCAAGTTTATTTGTTAGCCACTTTAAGGGAGTGGGTTATAGACTTTGATGGCATGAAGGATAAGTATGCTATTGACCCATATTTTGGTGACATTTGAAAATTGGGTCAGACGACTGGGTCAGATCCGTCCGATAGCTTTCACATTCAAGATGGATTCCTGTTTAGAGGATCACGCTTGTGCACATGTGGAGATGAATTGCGTGAGACTTTGATTCGGAAATTTTATGAAGGAGGATTAGCTGCTCATGATGGATAGAGCCGCACTTTAGGACTCCTAGTTGAGAGGTATTTCTGACCTAAGATGAGAGACGACGTTATTAGATACGTGCGAAAATGTCAACATTGTCAGCAAGGAAAGGAAAAGATCCAGAATACAGGCTTATACACCCCGTTGCCTATCCCTAGTGGCCCTTGAAAGGATATCACCATGGACTTCATTGTAGGACTATCCATGATTGCTCGGAAGGTTGATTTGATTTTTGTTGTGGTGGACCGGTTTTCAAAAATGACACATTTCATTTAGACTGCATGATATTTCAAGATCATTCACATCTGATAGGGACACAAAATTCACTAGTTATTTTTGAAAAACTCTTTGGAACAAATTAGGAACAAACTAAACTTCAGTAGTGCTTATCACCCCCAAACAGATGGTCAGACAGAGGTAGTGAACCGTACACACGGTAACATGCTTAGATGTTTAGTTAGTGAGCATCCTACTCAGTGGGACTTGATTTTAGCACAGGCTGAATTTGCATACAACAACACTATAAATCGTACTACTGGTAAGTTGCTATTTAAAATCTTCTATAGTTTTTCTATTCTACATACTTGATCATGCTTCCATTCCCTATCATGGTTGGATAAGTGCGGAAGCAGAAGACAATATTGAGCAGGTCCGTCACATCCAATGAAAGATCCATCAGCGCTTGCTTGACTCCAGTGCCAAGTACAAGGATGATGTTAACCATCATTGCAGGGAGGTTCACTTTGCAGAGGGCGATCTAGTGATGGCCTATTTCAGGAGAGAGATTTTCATTGGGCAGTTACAACAAGCTCAGCCCGCAAAAGTATGGTCTCTTCCGCATACCTCGAAAGCTGGGGGAGAACGCCTCTTTATTGGAGCTTCCAAACAACGTCTAGACTTTGTCAATTTTATACATCGCCGATCCGTACTAATTTCATGGAGATCCACCAGAGGCAGTTACAGTTCCAGATCTACCGAGCACCAGCTCAGAGTCTAGTTTTCATGAGGGTTTTGAGGATATTCTTGACGTGTGAGTAGTAGACACTAGGCGTGGGCAGTATCGCAATTCATGGATTAGCGAGGACGAGTTGAGGCGCCAAAGACCCAATTTGTTGCAGCGCATACAGGAGGGCTACTTGTCAAAAGTCGAGTTTTTTCCAGCTAGGAGAAATTGATGTAGTCTCAGGACTCCATCTTGTACATAGTTTATATTTTTTGTTGTTTTTGTGTTTTCCATCCAAAGCCATATTGAGGCTTGAATTTTCAGTCGAGTCATGTACTAGGACTGCCAAGCAAAAAGGATCCACCTAGGTGTGATAGAAAGCCTAACCCAACCACAAACTACTACAATTAATTGCTTGAGCCTTGGCCTTCCTTCAATGCCCACAACCATCACTCATTTCTAGGAATGGAGGAGGATGGGTGAAAGTCTTGGAGATAGAATTGTACATGTTGAATGTATGAAAGGAGGATTAGAAAAGAGAACAAGAAATAAATAAAAAGTTACTGTTCATGCGAACAGTAACCGGACCCGAGTTTTTTTCACGGAACAGTAACCCGACCCGAGTTTCTGTTCACGGAACAGTAACCCGACCCGAGTTTCTGTTCACGGAACAGTAATAGGTGGTTGGACAGAAGATAAGGATGAGTGGAAAAAAGATAAGGGCTATTGGAAAAGTTGTTGGATAAGGATTAGTGGAGAAGTTATAGAAACCATTTTGGAGGATTTTAGGAATATTGTTTAGCTGTTTTGGCGCTTATAAAAAAAAGGGACAGCAACCATTAAAGGAAGAAGAAGAAAACCTAGAAAGGTGAGTGTCACTGTGGGCGAAGCCCTGAGAAATCCTTTTTCTGCCACTTTCATCCTACTTCTTGGAGCCACTTTCTCAACCCTGTCATCCTTCGTCTCGATGCCTTGATGGAGCACAGCCTGAAGATTTTCATTAGATTGGAGGGACTAAAATTGCAGAGGTAATTATCCGACTAGTTCTATCACCATCTTTTACCCAGCCCTTGTTTCTTCATCCATCAATCATTATCTCTACCCATCATCATTACCATCGTTGCCATCTATCACATACTTAGACTAGCAGTATTTTTTATTGTTCTGTTGTAGTTATTTTTAGTTTGCTACACTAGTTATATTTCATTGATTAAGCTTCATTAATAAGATATCTATCATATTCTGTTTTGTGTTCACATACCTCTATAATGATCTTTTGGGATGATGAGCATTTGTTGAAGTATCTAATCAATCGCACCATAATTGATTATTATGAAATCAGTCTATACCTGTAGTAGTCGATTATAGGATGCACCACCATAGTAAATCTGAATAAGGTTTAGTGATACTAGTATTAGTTTATTCATTCTTTAATATCTCATAAATCATCCCAATGAGGAAAGTCCTAATAGGAATAATTGGCAAATACGGAATTACAAAGCCATCCCCAAATAGTTTCAATGAGTTGATGGTTAAGGTCATATTTTATGGTTATAGGCTGCTGGCTTGCCTTCCTGAGCAAATATAAAGAAATCTCCAGTTTTTAAAAGTAACAGGCTCCAATCACTAGCCCCATATTTATTAGTTATCGCCACATCAAAGTATTGTATGCCTAAAATCTATGTATGTATGTTTTAATGCAGCAAAATATTATAAATAATTGATTGAGCTACCAAATAATATGCACACACACATACACATACATAATTATGAAAAGTTCTGCAGGCAAAGAAACAATTTAAAAACTCACCAACAAGTTTGATATCAGTGTTATCGACCAGCCACCGTGCACCATCTTTCATGAACCCAACGTAATCTGTATGACACTCTTTTTTCCACATAAGCTTCCTGCAAAAAAGTGCAGTATTTTAATGACATATTCAGTTACATCATGTGAATCTAATTCCAGTGTAGTATTACATCTCCAAAGGCAACTGTAAAAAATAATATTAGTATTTATAATTAGCGATTTTTTTTACATTTTTTATGACTTAAAAGATGTTGCCTAGCCAACTAATCCTAATAGTTATAAACTGAATTTTCTTTTGCTCTGTTACAAATTTTATGCATTAAAATATGTTCCTTTGGGGATCATCCTAAAGACTTCATTACTTTTTTGTAAAGATTAGCTAGTGCACTATATTGAAGTAATGCACAGGCCATGAGCATGTTAAAAAAATAAAGAAAGAAGATGACAATGATAATGAACGACTAGCAATTGCCTAATTATATTATATACGATAAAACTATATGTTGATCACAAAGAGTTTAATCAAACTCTTAAAGACAAAAAGAAAGCAACTGCAGGTTTTGCTGTGTCTATGTTCTTAATCTACATAAGCTCATCGATTCAATACTCCTCTAACTACAATCTAGTAATCCAAAGGAAAAAATTGCATGAATGATGCCTTCCAAGAGATTAACTTAAGGCCTCTGAATATTTTCTTGCCCTCATCCCACAAATTAGCAGAAGGCAGAGCAAGGTTATTCTAACTCAACTAAAACTTCAACATATCACCTAAAGTGAAACAAAGTTAGGAAGCAGAATCATTTATTAATTTCAGGCAACTTTTATGAAATAAAAGTGGAAGTGGAATGTAAATTTCTAGGCTAGAATGTTGGTGCTTCCATGATCATCAATAGGACGCTCATAAAATAGTACTAATATTGATCAATGTATGCCTCTCTTGGTATATCTTGGTTTTCTTGATTCTTTATTCAAGAGAAAAATAGCACAGCCCTAAGGTGGTGTACTAGTTGATGTAAGAATGCTGGTTTGACTTATTAAGTTTCTTACAAAGGTTCAAGTTAGACAATGATTGATAGAATTATTTATGTTTGCAATTTCTTGGTTGAATTTTGGAACAATTTAAGTAGAATCTGAAATCCTAATTTAAGTAAAATTAGTGCCTATAGGTTCTACTTTATGTATAGGTTGAATTATAATAATTTTGAACTCATGATGATTGTGTTCTGCAGTACTTTTGTTGTCTTTCAGTATAATATCCAACAGGAATCCAAATTTCACAATTTTTGGTAGGATTTCTATACATTAGGCTCACAAAATCTATATAAGGTTGTCAGCTCTTGATGATAAAAAAGATGGAGTCATTTTGATTAATTGCAAGTTCTTATCCTTGCTCCGTGCAGTGTGATCCCGTAGCCCTTATCCCCTATTTTTGTTGTTTGCCTTGTTTTTCTTTTCCCTTTTTGTTTCCCTTTGATTGAAGCACAAAATCATAATATTTTATATCTTATAGCAACACTATAGATTTTTTTCATCATTTTATCCATCTTCATTTTTCCCAAATAGTTGTATCTTTCCGGAAAATGCCAGAAAACACTAGAATCTAGTTATTTTCTCATAGTGACCCCTCAAAACCCCAACTTAAACCCTAGAATCCTATTCTTGATGTTAGATTTTAGTTACAACATCTATTTTCTTCAGGGAAACAACTTTGCTAGCTTACTTTTAGCAAAAACTAAGATCTGAACCTAGGTTCTAGCTAAGTTTTGCTATGCTCTTAAGCCTCTTTGAATCTTTTCATGCCTATGAGACCCATTTCCCATGACATTTTTACATCACTGCTTAATTAGCTAACCATTCGTATGACTTGATGCAACTTCTAAGGAAATGCCATATGTATGCGTACATACATCCTATTGTACTTACCTATCTCATCTATTGACAAAACCCTTTTCTATTCAAGTACATTTGAGCATATGCTCTAACGAGAATGTACATTGCATTTTCGCTCTTGCTTCCCATGGTGAGGGATGTGAGTTGGTAAAATAAACATGAATGACATGTTGAAACTTACTAATTTTTTGATACATGATGATTTCTATGAGCAAAAACTAGTGTTGAATATGTTAGAACAACACAAATCACAAGTTATAATGGAAAAGAAAAAAAATGAAACTTCCATATATCCATTACCTGTCAGTGTTTAATGTTCTGAAAAGCACACGACGAACTCCTCTGGGAATATGTAAAGACTCCATTACCTCAGCTGCATAAGGTGGATATTATCGTTGGCTGAGTTATGTTAGATGCATGATTTAAATATAATTCAAGAGCCAAAAAAAACACTAAAGGAGATAGCATCCAGACTGGCCAAACAAATCAGCTAGATTTTGCCTCTGCTCAATGAAGTTGAAAAATGTAAGTAGTTTTTTTTTTTCCCTATGTGAAAAATGGGATGTGATCACAGATCATTCTGCTTATGCAGAGTTATTGTTTTTTTTATTCAGTGAAAATAAGATCTTAAGAATCTACTTCAGAATTTCAGCATATAATATGCAAGTAAAAGTTTTAGCAGGTAAGCATGCTTTCTCTCTTTTAGACGTATAAATCACTCGATGTTAATTTTTTTTGCATAAAATGAATACTTCTAAGAGGACTTACTAAAATTACACAAGTACATCAAGCATGCAAATATCTATATGGGAGCTCACTCGAAACAACATACTGTCTCAATTAAATGGTTTCCAACTACATCATCATGAACCTCTAAAGTTGGGTCCAAGCCTATACAAAGGATTAAGCATGGAGTTCTGGTTATATACAGGCAGATTTCAAAATTTTATCCCTTATTTGCTTAAGCAATGGACCATGTGTCAAGTCAATGTATGTAATTTGTTTCCATTGGAGAATAAAAGGTGCTTTAGTCCTAATAGGAAGGTGTCCATACAATTGCTGATCACTGAAAGGGGGAGAAATTAGGTCTGATATTTGAACCAACCAATCATGGGTGGTTAATATTGTGCTCCATTCTGGGTCTGGTCAAATTCAAATCTATAGTAAAGCTAGCTTGATCTCGAGTTTAGGCTCAAACTTAGTTCTAAGCCAATTATGAACAAATCTCAGTGTATTTAGGATTGCTTGACATACAGATCTTTGGAGTCAGTCCAGTTACTGAATTCAAAGCTCAACAACCCTAATCTAAGGGCTCGAATTGAGATTTAACCCAGCTTAAATCAACTCTCGTTCGAAGTTGATCGTAGCTCGAACTCAAGTCTAACTTGATTGATATTTTCAATCGAGCTAAGTTGCATAAAACAGGTCTGTGTCAGCTCATCTTGAATTTAGGCTTGATCAAGCTTGTTCAAGTAGGAAACAGGCCAGGCTTGAAAATCATGTCAGATCGAGGCTCGATGGAGCTCAGCTAGTTTACGCGTAATTTATTGTTTATTAGGGAAAATACATGAAAATTATCTTTTATTGTTCACTGGGATATGTTTCGTGTGAATCTTGCAAATTTCAAATTGAAGATTGACCGAACTTGTCATACTTCTTTCTTACTGAAATCTCAACATTGAAACTTTCCTAAAAACTTAATTATGATAATGAAGTTTTATACATGCGAATTTGATAATGATAAGTTGTTTTGCTGCTTTAAGCTTGGCCATATAATACAAGTCCATGAGGAAATGACAATATCATTATTCTAACAGGTTCCATAAATCTTTACAAGTATAGGCTGAAAGAAATGAACACATATAATCTTCACAAGAACAGCAAACAACAAGATGCTTAAATAACATAATCTGATCGAGCCTGCAAAGTTCAGCAGCAGAACTTACCTGTTATATTCTTGTCCCTTGGAACATCCACTAACAATGCAGGGCCTGTTAAAAGGTCAGCAAACATTAGCACTACCAGCAGAAGAAAGCATAAAATGTTACTGCACTTTTCTATGTAATTGATATGCATCAACGGTGCGAAAACTAATTGCACAAATGTCGCAACAGAATGTAATATAGCAAGCAAATTTTAACTATCAGGATCTATACAATTAGGGGGGGAAATACTACTTCTTATTTATAACTATTTTAACCCTAAGTCATCAACAGAGTCCTCTTGATTAATTTTTTGTAGATGATGACCTGCTTAAAAACATAGCTGCCAAACATAATGTCTGCCCTTCTCAAAGAGCATCAATTGATTTCTTTCAAGATATCTCCACTTCTGTCCCATGTTTTTCCTTTCAAAATAATAATAGTAATAATAATCTTATTTTGTGCGTTCGAAAATTGAATAAAAGCTACACGAGGGGAACTAATCAAACTAATTAAGAAACAACGTGACATGAGATTAGAAGCATAGAAATAGAGAGAAATTATATAAGAATGGATATGATGGCAAGAGAAGACAAATGAAATCAGAGATACTGCGATACCATTGAGGACTTCAAGGTCGAGGGTGTCGACGTCGAAGCCGGCCTCGAAGTAATGCTGGAAGACATGGCCGGGGGCATCGACGTGGGTGCCGGAGTGGGTGGGCATCTTCATCTCAGAGTTGTTTGCGAGAGAGCCGTTCTTCATGGACTTGGGGAGCCACAGGAACTGGCCCAGCCCCTCGTCCGTCTCCCACGAAGGCATGTCCTCCCTGTACGCGTGCGTGATGTCCAGGATCCGGCCCCCGTCATACTCCTCCCTCCTGATCACCACCAGCTCCTCCTCGCCGCCGCCCACCCCGCACGCCGCCGTCTCCTCCTCGTAGGCCGGGTGGGCGGAGGAGGCGGCGGCGCCGGCTGCGGCGAGGAAAAGTATCTGGAGCATGAGAAGGATCGGTCCCGCGATCTTTGCCATTCTTGGTGGCAGTCAGGCAGTGGATGGTGGGAAGTTTGGGACCGCAGGTCGCCACTCGAAGAAGAAGAGGGAGGAGGATGACGCCAAGAATTGCTGACGCTAAAAAACGTTAGAAGAACGCTTGTTTATTAGCGGCCGGTGGCCGGCCACAAGCGGTCTGACCTAAGTTGCGATCACGGAAAGAGTGCGCGGCAGTCGACCAATTATTTGGACTCGGAAGGTCATGGATGACGTGCGTGGGTCTAGAAATGTGTGCATCCTAACCTCCAGCACACTTGTCCATAGGCCAATAAGCAGCGGCCATAGCAGAGGCCAAACAACGGACCCAAATTGATGTTAGAGGTTCGGCTTGTACAGGACCATCCGCTTTTAGAGACGTCCGATTATTGCTGCAAAAGTGTGGCATCTTCTAGATGTATATATATTTTAGAAGGCAAACAGAGCTGCTGATTGAGTCGTCTTCTTTTCTGTTCATTTTTTTAAAAAAAATTTGCTTGACTCGCTTTATATCTGCTCCTTCACTTTTGTGAAATATTTTATTTCTTGACTCAGTAAGCTATGCTCATGCGAGACTAATATAAGCTGCCAGTGTACCCAAAAAAAAAAAGATTCGGCTTGTATCATTCCCTAAAAAGAATGATTGATCTTGAGCATTGGATCGTGCAGTGCATCAAAGCGCTTTCATTTATCTACCTGCGTGGATTTTTATATGATCCAACGACGGATTCGCATAAAACAAAAAATCTTCTCTCTACATTGAGAACTAGATATCCACTTTGTTTTTAACGAGTAGAAACGCATGAAACTTGAACGGTTTAGTGACTTCCTTTAGCTATAGGATTCTTATGGAAAAGGACTGTGGAAGAGTTTGAAAGCAAGAGGCAAGCCCAGTAGGCTCCACAAGAAATAAAATTGGAGAGATTTGGCCAAAGCTTGCTTATGAACTATCCCACCAGCTCCATATGGTATTCATTTTATGTTTTTTGACCAACATATGCAGATAAAATTAATAGATAAGACTGTGGATAAGGATAGAATATTAGTATGATGCAATCTAGTTTATTGGTTCACTTGGTACAGGTTTGGCTTCATAATTTGAAATACGCAACTAACTGATGAACATAATACAATAGATTAGAAAATATAGTTTAAATATTTTAAGTAATTTAAATTTTGAGGATGATAATTGGTTTTGAAATCTAATAACATTTCAAAATTGGAGTAAGAACAAACTTAAAATTGTTTGGTCAAGAGAAAACCAAATAGTACATGTGAAAGATAATTACAAAAATCTTCGTTAGGTTTATGTTTATTATACTTATACTTACTAGTTTGTAAAACTTACACTTATATCCAATTAAATTAACGGCGTTAGTGAATTCGTTTATCTCATATGAAAAATCAAATTGCCCCTGTGTGATGAGCACATTACAAAAAAATTCTAAGATTAGGAGTAAATTATACTTGCATCTAATATGTAACTTAGAATTTAGAAAACAAACTGCAACATAGCCAACTGTGCGGATGCTGCGTCCGCATATATGTCCTTTGCAGATGCTGTCCGTTCTATGTGGACCTCTGCATAGATATATTATAGAACCTACAATGCGGGAGATGTAACTGCCTCAATATGAGATTTTGTGAAGGGATTGTTCGACATGAAAGTGTCCATGGCAGGAGCGACATACAGAGGTTTGCTGTAATCCCTTGTTCAAAACAATGCATGTCAGTAGGCTGTCACACAATCAACCTGCAATCTGAATGATGGAACTAAAAATTATATAAATGTTGGGTAAAGCAATGTAAACAAGGAAATTTGTAGGATACATATATAGCATCAGTCCGGACTGGTTGAAGAAGATATTCTGCTTGACAGAATTTTATTCAGGCAAATGGACCCTTGTGCTTAAGCAATTCAAACTCCCCTTGCAGATAATTTCAACTCTTAATACTATGTAATTTTATTCAATCTTAAAAATATAACTTTGCAAGTGTATTTGCTGATAATGGAGTGATTACCATGATATCTGCCCGCATCTCCTATCTTCCTCTAATTAGACCATTCCTCATCATATGTGTAAAGAATCACATCCCTCAGCTGTGATAATTTATCTGAAATAAACTAAGGATGACCCTCAGAAAAAATTCAGCAAAAACTTTAAAATTTAATGGTAGCTTTCCACAAGCAGCCAGGAGGATTCGTGGTTTGGCAGACTGCATACTGTCATGCAACATATTTTCTGATACTGATTCTGTGTTAACCATCAAGTTTTAATCAAGGTTATAAATTTTTCCATTAACTGCAGTAGAGAAAAATAGTAACAATGACTATGACATTCTGTTTGATTGAGCTGATGTACAAAGACCATTTTAGATCTAGCATGTGAATGAACTACCTATTCGGCCAATATCCTCACTGCAATTTCATAATAAATGCTTAAACAACTCTGCAAAACAACCTGATTAAGTGGATTTTAGGTCACCTAACTAAAATAAGATTATTATAATTAAATGAGACGATCCAAAAGGACTCACATTGTATTTAGCTATCTAGGTGCATAAGATGATGAAAATTGGTCCAGAATGTAGTTAACAGAAGAAAAAGTTCTATTTTAAAAGCTATATGCCCTCCTCTGGTACTGAGGTGGTGCTGGGGTGATGTACTTACACGTGGGTTCGCCCGTACTAGTGGAGAGGGTATGAAAAACTTTCTACCTGTCTCGAACATTTCCTAGTAGAAGCGGGGGCAGCTACGCAGGCGAGGTTAATTCCCCTCCCCCCTCCTATTTTTTAGCGCAAAAAAAAAAAGTTATATGCCCTTACCGATTAGTTACATAAAAGGACAGTATCATACAATGGAAATGTACAATTATCAGTAAATCTTCTAGAAGTTGAGGTGGACGGTAATCAGTTTGGAAGAAGTTCTTGCATATAGCCAAAAAAAACAGAAAATTGCATACTTTCGCAAATTAATCTGTATCTTTTGTTTTTAAGTGACATTCAATATTCTAATTATCTTGGTCAAAGGGCCATGGGTGTTGGATGGCCAGATCCCCAGTTTGCAACAAGAGTAAAATAACTTACACATTGAACAACTTACTAAGGATCTCCAAATATTAATTATTGTTTCAGTGCCACCAAATCATTATGAATAGAATACATGTGATTAACTATTTGACCCATTTTATTCTATTTTGAACAAGATTAGTAAGATTCTAAGAAACCATTCAGAAAAACAAATGCAGCATAATCTTAATGATATTAATTATACATTAAAACATATGGCTTGGCTGCATACAATTTATATACCATTGCACTGCTAGGAAGTCTTTGTGACTTGTGAATGTGTTTTTCCTGCTCTTATTTGGTAATTTGTGTCAAACATTTGGCAATATCTATTTTTATTACATACGAAAACACTAAACTATTAATTTATAATATAATGTGCATTAGACAGAACCCTATATCTAAGAATATTATAATATATTTTAATCTTTTCTCTCTAAATCTCCTTTTGAATTTCCCCCCGATTTCTTGATTCTTAAATATGAAATCCAGGGATGTGATTTGAATTCCTGCTGCCATCTGGAACGTGATACCACAATAAATAGGGAGACAGCAAGTAAAATGATCAAGAACAAGCAACAAAGCTAGCCTTGCAAGGGAAAAAGAAGAGGTAATACCATGGGAACAAAAAGTGATAATTGACAAATTAAAGAAAGCATATTAAGCTTATGGTCTTTGAATATTTGCAGAGATATTGAAGTAATTTCAGAATATGCACAACATCTAGGACTTAAGGAAAGAATGGACAACAATTATCTGTTGAGACAAGGAGAAGCAATTGGAGAAAAGACCTTCATACAGGAAAGTTGAATGTGTTTATGCTTTCAAATGCAAGTTGTTCTCCTGGGCAGAAAGGCGGATTTAAGATGAACACTAAAGTACAAAGCGCATTAATTAAATATGGCAACACTTTGCAAGTACTTATCATGTCAAAGCTGAACTCAAGAAAAGGAGTGTTGATTGAATAGCACACAAATTTCCAACTAGAATTTTATAATATCCTTTCATATATACAAAACAACTGATACTCTGAATATTTGTGAGAGAAACCATGCCTTTCATGTCCTCACAACCTAAGTAGCATTTCAATGGTTACCAAATGATGTTGCTCACGTCCTGTTTGATATCATTGTTGTTTTTGTTTCTCTACAAATTAGTAGAAAACCTCACGGATGTTGAAGTTGAAAACAGCATTTGCACAAAACTTTTGCTACCCTTTCCTTTTATTCTTCGCTCTCGTTTGAAAGCAAAAAATCTCTGCTTCCAAAAGCTTGAAGGATTTTAGAAGCAATTTCATAAAATTAAAAGGTTCCATCATGCATGTTATTCAGTCTAGTCCATTGGGTTTCTGAAAACAAAAATTATTCAGTTTAGTCCATTGGGTTTCTGAAAACAAAAACAGAAAACAGAGGCAATACCAAATAGGCCCTGATTTTTTTCCTTTATATCTTTTTTCTTCAATCTCTGATATTAACAAAGCAGCACTTTCAAGAAAGATCATCTCCTCAAACCTTCAGTTGATTCTTTAAAATATTTTGCAGCTCCCATGACATTAGATGTTTCTAACTATGCAATTCCAATCCAGGAATCAATCTTCTAAAGAACAAGCAGTTACATATTTCCATAATTCTGACTACTATTTCTTAGCAGCCTTGATTTGGAGCGTGAGTGACAGTGATTGCATGGATGAAGTAAATGTTACATTCCGTTTAATTAAACCCTGATTCTGTTTAATTAGAACCCACATTTTGACAAGTATCACTTATAAATTTTGATAATCACAAGGGCATTAAGGTAATTCTGTAGTAGTGAAGAGTTACCTTCATGGGGGTGACTCTTTACGGGTGTAACTAACCACAGCGTTTGGTCCCTAGAAAAAGCTATAAATAGCCTGTTAGACCCCTTCTCTAAGACACGCATTAAGAGTTTTCTTTCCAAAAGATCCTTCACTGATTCATTAAGTTTAATTATTCCATCAATGGTATCAGAGTGGATAGATTCTAAAATAAATCATACTCATTTGGTCTGTAAGACGGAGTGAAGAGAGAGCCCATGTTAATTAAACATGTAAAGAATTTTTGGCTGGCCGATATGGGACTAAACTCCTATCTCGGGAAGGAAGTTTTTGCCCATATTACTTAAAGCAATGAATTGTTTCATTTGGAAGATGTGGGACTAAACTCTTCACTTCTTTCCCTTCCTTCCACCCATGTTTGAGAAAAAGGAGGAAGGGAGAGCCCTTCCCGTCCCAACTGGTGACCAACAGGGCCACCGTCCAGCGGCCCGCCTCCCCGACAGCCGTTGCAGCCCGCCGCCCCAGCGAGCCCGCAGCGGCTGCGACCCGCCATGGCAACCATGGCCACTGCGGGCAGAGGAAAGAACATAAGAAAAAAGGAAAGGAAGGGGAGAATGAGGACTCGGCCGCCATAGCCATGGCCGCCGACACCCCTGCGGCCTGCCGCTCAGCGGCCCTAGCTGCGGCCAGCGGTGCCAACCCCGTCTCCCACGGCGCCCGCAGCGCCGCTTGCGACCGCATGTTGAGGACCCCCCATGAACACTGCTGCTGGATCCCACAACCAAGGAAGAGCCCGTGCCCAGATGATGCCAAAGGAGGGTCGCACAACGGCCAAGCTTAAGATCCGGGCCATCTACCTTGCTTGGAGAGGTGGCCGAGCCTTGACCAAGCCCCTTCACACTTGGCCAAGCCTAGGCCAAGCCCATTCACACTTGGCCAAGCCAAGACCTCCAATGCTTGGCCAAGTGCCTCCAAGGTCAGCCAAGAGTGGGCCAAGCATGCCAAAGGCACGGCGCACCCATGCACGGCCCAAGCCGTGCCCGAGCGCGCCCAGGCCGCCCAAACCTCGCCAGCCGTAGGACCACACGTGCCCGACTGTCCGTGCCCAGGCGCGCCCGTTCGCGCCCAGGCGTGCCTCCCTACGTGCGCCCAGGCCATACTGTGCGCCCATACCGCGTGGCAGGCTGCTAGCACCTTGTCAGTGGCCTGCCAGTACCCTGCCGGGCCATGTCAAGCCCTGTCCAGCCCTGCCACAGCCCAGCCTTGTCCTGCCGCCTGCCAAGCCATGCCTAGCGCCTGCCAAAGCCATGCCACGCCCATGCCAGCCTCAGCCTTGGCCAGACCATGGCCAACCAGCCCTGCAGTGCCTCAGCTCATGCCCAGCAGCCTGCCAGCCATGCCCAATCGTGCTGCAAGCCTGCCAGCCATGCTCTGTTGCCCTGCCAAAGCCTTGCCGTAGCCATGCCTGCTGTCAGCTAGCCCAGGCCATGCCATGGCCTGCTGTCATGCCCTGCCAGCCCTATAGCAGCCCTGCCACAGCCATGTTAGCACCCATCCATGCCCTGTAGCCTGCCAGCTATGCCTTGCAGCCTGCCACAGCCTTGCCAAAGGCCATGCCAGCCCAGCCATGCCTGCTGCTAGGTATGCCATCCTTGCCAGCCATGATGCCAGCCCATGCCACAGCCTTGCCAAGAGCCATGCTGCAGCAACCATGCCAAGTGTGCAGCCTTATGCCACAAGCAACTATGGCCTTGGCCATGCCTAGGCCCTATGAAGCCATGCCTTAGCCATCCCTTTGGGCATCCATATGAAGACTTATAAGGCTATAAATAAGCCATAGAGAGACATCTTTAGGGGACTTTTGAACCTTTGTCTAGTGAGTGTTTCCACTTGTATTCGGCCTAAGGGCTTGGGAGGGACTTGTCCCTATGTATTCGATCTTAGAGTGTTTCTAAGGACTTGGACTAGTGAGAACCCATCATAGTTCCACTAGATTATGCTTGTAAGCTTCATTTTGGGAATTGAAACAATCCTCTAAGCGTTTCTCTATATCTTCCAACTTGTGTGATTGTCTTGATTCCCATGACCAAGGGACGGGTCAAGCTATAACCAGTAGACCCGCCCCTTGTCTTGATTCCCACGACCATCCGAAGGAGTGCGTCCATCATTTGCAACAAGCTAAGGGCCGGGCCAAGCTACAGCCAGTAGGCCTGCCCCTTGACTTGTATCTGTGACCATCCGAAGGAGTAGATATCAACCGGCATTACCCGCATCGGCCCAAATCAGCAACTTAACGAGGTGCGTGCAAGAAGCACAAGGCAAGAATTTGGTGTGGCAACTTGGGGATGAAAGCCGCCCTCCATCACCACGATCGCAGCCTACGACCGACACACCGGCGGCCTCTGCAGCCGGCCCCACAGCCTGCGGCTGTGTTCACAGCCTCCACGGCCGTGCCTGCGGCCAGCGACGGTGGTTGCACCGTCGTCGTTTAGGAGAGAAGGGGCCACTAGCTTTGGCCCCCTTCTCCTCCCTTCCATCGTGAGGAAGAAGAAAGCATTAACGGGCTTCGGCTTTTCGGGTCGAAAATCGAAACCTGAATCTATTTGGAATAAAAAAAAGGGATTAACTAGTTTCGGGTTTCTGGGTTTCAACCCGAAACCCGAATTGGATTGGCTGGAAAAAGTTAGTTTAAGTCCCTAAAAGCATATTATTTACATGCGGGTACTCAATAAGTTACATATGGTCCCCAGCCAAAAGTTGAATTACATAAAGGTCCTCTAAATATATTTATTTGGGCCCTGTACTCAAGTTTCTTTACATTAATTTGTATACAATCCCCAAAAGAAAGTTGAGTTACAGAAAGGTCCTAAAATATATTTATTTGATCCTTATACTCAAGTTTCATTACAGAATAGCACGCTGATAATTATGTATTACTCCCTATAATGAATTTATTGCATAAATGATCTATTTAGATACTTTCTTATGATGAAACATGATCATTTAAATTATTCATATTTTCATGATAAAAGGGTGATATGTGCATGAGACGAGCTAAAGCATCTTATGTAGGAAAAGGCACAACATAGCGTCAAATGTCGTTGAAATAGCGTTGAATGTTGTCGAAATACTCCTGCAGTCGTGGGAGCTCTTTGGCTCGCGATCGATACAACGCAGGGAGCCCCCAACTCAGGTCGGGGCGCGTCGTCGAAGATATTTGGTGCCTCGAGCTCGTGTTGGGGCATGTTTGTCGATAATATTTGATGTTGTTATGTCGTAGTTGTGGGCTCATGCCGTGGAAATAACCAAATCGTGTTGAATCTGTTAAGGCATTTTAGAGATACATTTTTTAAGGCCTAAAAGATAATTTTCATTGATAATATACTTTTGAGATCAGCATTCTGACTTGAAGGAGCTCAAGTCCCGTCCAGGGGTGGCAGCTTGTGGACCCCAGGCCGCTAGACCCGGGCTGGTGGGGATGAGGCCTTCGCCACTACCCCCCAAGGTCTAGGAGTCACCAACACGTGGGATACATGGCTATGGCATTGATGGTGCCCACGATAGGGCGGTTGTCATTCTGCCCCTCGCGCGGCTCTGGACTCTGATCCTCAGGCTTCCTTAGGTCGGCTTGGGCACGGACAAACCGACCCAACATACCTCGACGGATAAGTGCTTCGATCTCATTTCGGAGCTGATAGCAGTCCTCCATATCATGGCTGTGATCTCTGTGGAAACGTCAATATTTGCCCGAGCGCTTCCGCAACTCAGACGGTCGCATCCTCAGTGGTGGTCGGAGGTAAGCTTGACCTCGATTTTCATGAGGATCTCAGCTCGGGTAGAGGTGAGCGGAGTGTATTTCTCGAACTTCTGGAGAGACCTCAGACGAGTCGAACTCTTAGGCCGAGGAAAATTTCTCTCAAGCCGAGGAGATCTACTCCTTGGTCGGTCGTATTCCCTTTCTGCGACTGTCATATGCCGCGTGGTAGGGAAGTAATGTTGCGAGTGCTATCCTGAGGGCTCGCGCCCGCGAAGAGGAAGTGTAGATTGGGCTACCATCTACAGCAGGCCTTGAATGGCCGCAGCAAGCATTTGGACTTGTTGGATAAGCAGATTAAACTGCTCTAGCTGGACCTGAGAAGTTTGGTCCGCCGGTGTAAGTGCTGCAGGGGGTGGACTTTGAAGCGAGTTGTCGAAAATTGGTGCCTGGCTTCTCGATGTGTTTGGAGCTCCGTGGCTACTCAATCTCATTATTACGATGCAGGCCCTTCATCTAGCGTCAAATATTGTGGTTCAAATTCGGCCTGAGGGTGACCACGCCGGATGAGTCGAGGGAGCTACCGGTCAGGATGGAGTGGGAACGCCGCTTCCTGCGCTCCGGCGGACCTGTACAAAGTCTTACCAGTGGGATAGTGAGAGCCCTCCGATGATTAAGTTAGAGTGGATCTTAAGTGGTCCAACTAAAAGTTTTTAGGCAGTATCTGATGGGGCTATTTATAGTCTCCACGGAGGAGCCCAGGTAGCATGTGGCCACAGCTTGCTTAGGGCACAGGTTTCAAGCTGTTCCTGCACACGGTATGGCATTGCAAGCATTAACAGGATATGGCCCTTGGCAGCAAGGTATGGCCCCTGGTCGTCATGTCGTAGAGTGGCCAGCAAGCAAAGCATGGTGCGGTGAGGCTGTAATGTACGGCCACTTATGCATGTGTAGGGGTGCGCATAGGTGCACACGTGTATACGGCCGTAGGTGAGATCGGGCTCGCTTGGAGGCCGCAACCTTTACTTGATGAAGTCAGCTTGATGAGCACTGAGGTCGGGCTGACTTGGGGGGCCGCGACATACGTTCGGTGAGGTCGGCTTGGCGGACTCTGAAGTCGGCCCAACCTCCTTGGCTCTGAAGTCAGCTCGGTAGGAGGCCCTGAGCTCGAGCCGGGGCGTCACTGTGGATACTTGCGGTCGACGGAGCCTCTTCGGCTCTTGGGTTGATCCTGTAGGGAGCCCCGAGCCTGGCTCGAGGGGCGTCATTGTAGATACCTGCGGTCGTCGGAGCCTCTTCAGCTCTTGGTCGATCCTGCAAGGCGCCCCGAGGGGAGAGGTTTGGCATGCTCGGTGCTGATGTCTATTTGGCTGAAATTGGGTGGTCCCATGTTGTGAGCAAAACGATCCCCCCCCCCCCCCCCCCCCCCATCAGCTCCTATTATAAACATAATTAGGTAGGAGAGTTGAGTTGCTCAGGTAAGAGATCAAAACTTCAAAAATATCTGCGAATGAAGTAGAAAAATATTGAAAGAAAATAAAAAAAGCTAGCTCTTGAGCTCTCGAAGTAGCGGTACAAGATCTATAATATTGTGTTTTTCTTCGAAATTTGGAACTTGGAGCTTTTTTTTATAGGCTCGATTCAGATAAGCATGGAGAGCCTACAAACCTATGTATGTGTATACATTATTATATATTTCAAAATTAAAGCCAACATGAAACTTATGTTGTTTTTTTTATGTAAAGGGGAGGCAGAAAGGAGCCACCCGACTTTTATTGAAGATTAATCATATTTACAGCAGAAATGAGTTACATTGTCAATAGAGAAGAGGAACACATATAAGAAAAAAAGGCTAAATAGTTCCAAACTAAGTGTTTGATGATCAGTAGAGGAAAGAACCTCATCCAGACTAATAAGCAGAAGCATTTGTTGCCTAAATGTTCCAAGCAATTTCACAAAGATTTTAACAAAAAAATACCAGAATCTAAAATGGCCACAAGCTCCAAATTTCAAAAAAACTTGAGAAAGTCTAACACAAGAAACAACCAATTTTTCACCACCAATTTGTATACCACGTCTGGTACCTCCTCTGTAGCATAATATAATACAATCTGCTGGAAGGCATAGGATGACAAACAGGAGCTGTAGCTGAGGGGACAAAGTTACAATCCTTCAAGTATTGAAGCGGTTTATTGCGTTCCAGAACTGCATGACAGTTGAAGAGAAAGCATGACATAATATCCTTCAATCATATTTGACGTCCAAGAGAATATCCTAGAGAAGATATAGCTGCTGAAATCTATATGCAACCAATGGCAGAACCATACTGAAAAGGAAGAACAAAATCCTCTGCTCGAGCAGTCTGAAATGAGAGCATTCTCTGGCACAAAAAAAAACCAACTGATATAGTTCAAACTGTATTAGTCATCCATAAGCTTAGAGACAACATTCTGTACTTTTGAACAAATTTATTTTTTAACTTCAGTCGAGTGTGCGTGGTTACCGGCTCACCATCCTTGATACCCTACTTGGGTTTGAATAAACTGTACATTTATAAATACAAGAGTGCTTGCATTTAATTATCCAATATAGGATTATTAAGAATATGATTTCAAAAACAAAATATGCAAGCATTTATTCAAAAAATTAAATTTTTTAAAGATAGAAATGAATATTTTCTGCAGTGATGTGGGCTTAAAAAAAAAAGAGCGACGATGACGCCGTCATTTAAATCTTGCCCTAGGTCTCCTCTCTCAATCTCGGCCCTCCTCTGTCTCTCTGGGCTCCTCGGAGAGAGAGGGAGAGACAGATGGGCGTTCTGGTCATTTGGGAACTGATATTTCCAATCTGACGCTGCCGTTAGACCTTTCGGAAGAAAAGGCCATCCAGGAGAGGCTGGCGGCGACCGACACGCGGTGGGAGGACGTCGCAGCCGTCTTCTAAAATCGTTCCTTTTAACATGTTTCCTAATTCGTCCCATGCCTGCAACTCCGTACTTCCACAGGGTCCGACGGCACAGATCTTCGGCACGACGTAGACGCCAAAACCCCACAATGACACGTGCACGTGCCTGCTATGGATTGGGCTTATCGGAGTCCGGAAAGCTTGAAGACCAAAAAAAAGGACACGTGGTGTTCACGCTGGTGTCATGCTGACGTGTCATAGACGTTACGGAATACGGAATCTGATGACGTGGTGTAAGACATACCTGATGTACAGTGTTGAGGCCAACGCTAGATGATTGTAGGGTATACCATCAGGTCTAGGATGAATAAGGGAGGACTCAGCATAGTGCGCCATACCGATTATTTGTAAAAGATCTCACCACCGTATTTAAAATAAAAAAATAAAAAATATTATTTAGATTCTTCGATCATATTCAAAATCTATCTAATAAATAATTAATGTAAAACTAAATACACACGTGCATGAATCATATATACACATATATATACATATATATATATATATATACATATATACACACACGATATTAATTATTTAAGATAAGCGCTTGATAAATAAAATTCATAGAGCATCCGTTTGCGTGCATGGTGGTATGTTGCCATTCCACATGGACTTCATTTTAGAATGAGAAGTAAGAAATGGGGACACCCAAGACACTGTAGAACCAAAAACAAAATCAAAAACACAAACAGCCAGGAGGATGACTGGTGTGGAACCCCTGCCATGTTCGCTCAGCCTTTACTCGAGCAAGTCGCTTGGAGAGATTGTACCAATTTTTTTCTTTCTTTATACGCCACTTTCAGAGACACCTCGACTTGCACCCTCTCTCTGCTTGCTGCTTTTAGGAAGCACATATAGAGGGTGGGACCAATTTGTGTCAATCAGAAGAAGGACACAAACTAATAAATCTCAAGTTATGGGAACATGTTAATATGCTCCAGGCTTGTTTGAAGCTTTATCTTTTGCACTCAATACTGCTCAAATTCTCGGGTTTGCATCCTTTTCAACAATCTGTAGGGATCCCACATATTATGTAGAAGCGAGAATCGTCCTCGAAAGTAGAAGATTATACTTTAGGCCTCTAAATCATATAGAATTCAATCAACCTAGCTAGATCAATCCTAAAATTTTCATGAAGACGCGAGTCTCGCATGGTTAATCCTAATTAACAAACTATAATTTGAATGAGAAATTTAGAGTACATAAGGACAAAAGGGGAAGGTTGGGTTGCAGTCGGTTCTCTTTGTTTTATACATGGAATCTAATCAATGACAATTGATGAGGTTGGAGGGTATCCCCCGAACCCCAGAGCTCAGTCCCCACCGGGCTCAGACAGCGGAAACGACTGCTTCTCCTCAGATATATTGTCCGCTTTGAAAGGAATTTCATAGTCTCTTTCCAAGGTACGGTTTTGCCCCACAAAATGTGCCTCTGAAGAGAAAGGGGTAGCTCCTCTCCATTTAAGGAACAGACCTCTCCACTATCTAGTCGATATGGGACTAAGTTCGGACCCTTTATTCCCACAACAACAATCATTTTTGTGCTTTAATGAAACAATAATTAGTCCAACAGTGACAAATTCATCGTAACAAAGTAGCCACAGCTTTTTGGCCGCATAGCTAACTGCATTTGGCCAATGGTATTCTACATTCGCATGGAAGCAACCAAACCTATCAATATTTTGACTCGTAGTTGAATATAGACAACTCTATTTACTCATTACACTTTGTTGCTCTGAGTTTTGCTTCTTTTCCGAGAGATGGATCTGTTTCATGAACCAATCATTATGCCCCTCCTTCCCCTTTTAAAACCTTGGTACTCATTCTAAAGAGGGATTTATTTTTTGTTTGAGTACTATTCTTTTTTTAGGAAGAGATTTGAGTACTGTTGAAAATATAAAAATCCACATTTTCTTCATCAAATACTATTAATGTAGCACCATCTTATCGAATTTTTCAATATGAATAGCATGTAATACACCTGATTATTAAACTCTATTTCCACTTGCAATGTTATGCATCTTATACATATTAGTGGAATTTGATCAATTTCAAACCTCAAGACATGCAGACACACACAAAAAATAATATATAGTTATTTCCTACTTGAGTGGTACGGTCAACTTTCACTTTTCTAAAATTTATACAGCCAATGAAAACCTATGCTTAGTGTATAAGCTTGAAAATAAAAGTCAGTCGTTCAAATTTCTTAAGATTATTAAATGTATTTTAATTGAAGGTTAAATCATCTTTTCTAGATTTGCAACTAATATCTAAACATCAAAAAATCTCATAATTGGATGAATCAGATTGATTAGCATTTTTCGTAACAGCTAATTAACTTGTGTTCAACTTTTTTCACTTTATTCAAATAAAATAAATTATTAATTTAAATGCTACTCTCTTCAAATAAAATAAATTATTACTTTAGATGCCATGATTTTTATAAGAAAGAAATCTAATGAGATGGACATTGAAAAAAAATGATGCTTCTTTGATCCCCGGACGTCCAACATGATATAACCATATCCTTAAGAGAAACATAGTATCTAATCTTGTGTTTACTTGCCAATATTTAGCTGCTATTAAATTAGCATTTCAATATAGTCCCTTCATATGGTCATGTTATTATGTTGTACATATTTTTGTCGATTCCTATATGCAATTATATTTATTTTTAGATATAGGTATGCACGATTCATATTAGATTGGGTTGGAGATATACATAAAACCGAACTGATTAAACTAATTTCTTAAAATTGAAACTGGAGCAGATTATCTAGAAAAACTACTTAAAAACTGACCTAAATAATTTAATTCGATTTGGTTTGTTATACAGGTTAAGGTTCAATGAGTTGGGTTAAATAGGTTGAGCTAAGTCTAAATATAAAAAATTATTATACATATATATAATATAATAAATTTAGAAATAAAAAAAATATAGAGCCGGGTATGTTCGGTTTAAATTATTTTTAAAAAAATTTAAACCGAAATCGATTAAATTTTTTTTAGATTCAAACCTTTCTCAAATTGATAGTTTAAAAAAATTGATATAAATTGAACCAAAGTGAACAGCTTGGAGACTGTTTCAGCCAGTTTTTGCACACCTCTATATATTTTGCACACAATTTCATGTGTATGAGGATAGAGGACTTTAACATAAAATTGTCCGTCAAAATATAAGGAATAGGAATAAAAATTTCAGATAAAGATTAAATATAAAATAAAAATTAATTGAAGGGATGGATAGGTCTCAATTACTCCAACCTTATCCCTATTAAATCCATATTCAATGTAGTCGTCTTTCAGTACATTTATATTTTTAACAGCCAATAAATTATGTAACGTGTTGAGTTAATGGATCAATGTATATGGAGAACCACATTCATGGTTCTCCATATAAGACCATTATCCTCTCAACACCTTTCCTTCTTTTACTACCTTTCTTTTTTTAGCCAAACCACCTCCGCCGAGTCATGCCCGAGTCGCCTCGTTCCATGCCCACGTGGTGCACGCGGTGAAGGGTATAATTTCTCCCCACAGGGCCCATCGGAACGCAGTGGTACAGGGGGTGACGAAGCGACAAAACCAAACAACAGAAACCGGCGTTCCGACCACGCGGCGAAGCGAGCCCTCGCCCCCAGGCACAAAAAGTTTCCTTTTCCGACCACCATCCCCTGTTCTTCTCTGCTGCTCTTCCTCTCCTTTTCTTTTCTCTCTCTCTCTCTTTCATATACAGACACGCATCTGGGGGTGGAGCGTGAGGGAGGAGAGAGAGGGAGAGAGGGAGAGGCAGTTTTGCTTTAAGGGAGAAGAATCCAAAAGGAGTTTTCTCTGGCAGTAGGGGGGGGTATCAAAAAGACAGATTATAAACTACGATGCGCTGCATTAACATGTGAAGGCCCTTCCAAGTGTCCTTCCTTCTCCCTATCCATCCCCACTCCTCCCCTGCATTCAATTCCCTTCCTCTCTTTCCATCTCCGTCTCCATCCCCTTTCGCTCTGCTTTCTGACGTGATAATAACGGGTAGTTCTTGTTTTTGAGTTGGGGGGGGGGGGGGGGGAGAGAGAGAGAGAGAGAGAGAGCATTGATGGAATGATGACAGAGCTTTCCAAATTCAGTTTCCTGTGGGTGTTTTCCTCGTTGCCGTCGTGATGAGTATTGAAGGCCAGTCTATATATATAGGGGGTGACTCAGGCTCTCAGTCTCCACTTCCCTTTCTCATTCCCACACAGCGAGAGAAAGAGAGTTCGCAGCCATCTCCAACCCGATCTCTTCTTCCCCGTTCTTCTCTTCTTGCTCGTCCTGTTCGTCTTCTCCAACTCCGGTATCCAACTGTTCCCCCTCTTCTTCTTCCTTCTCTGTACTTCGTTTCTTCTGGAGCTTTTCTTTCGAGTTTTGGTAAAAGGACCTGATTTCTGTGGGCGGTGCTGGTGGAATATTTATATTAGGAAAACAAAGGAAGGAGCGACAGCGACCGTGGCAGACTTCGAGATGGCCTCAAGCTCGAGCGCAGGACACTCCAACCTCCAGTCTTTCATCAACTCCACGACGCCCTCTGTGCCGAGTCACACCCTTCCAAAGGTCCTCTCTCTCTGCTCTCAAAAAAAAATCCCATCTTCCCCCCCCCCCCCTTTCCTTCCTCCTTTTTTCTTCTTTTCCTGGTCTGTTTTGTTATTTTTAATCGTGACTTATTATCGATCTCAAGTCCGACACCGATCGTTTTGATTTCATCCTCTTCTGCTACCCTTCCTGCTCTAGCTTTGTAGATCAACAATGAAACGATTAATTTTTACAAGTCGTTTCTTCGTCCCTTTTTTAACTGTTCCGGTTTAATTTATACTTGTATATCTTTTTGGTGCATCTCTGCTTTGATTTTTTTAAGGGGGTATATGTGTTTTGAAATGGATACGACGAAGTATGACGATTGATGGTTGGACTTGGAAATGGCTTATTTGGCATTTTTCTTCAGTTTTTCGGACTAATGCCGGAATCACACTTTCACTTGAGGTTTCCTTTTATTGTGCATGGAGACCCACATGGTTAGAGTCTTCGAAGATTTTTTCTTTTCTTTTTTTACCATTGTTGGACACTAGAATAGATGTGTAGATATGGATAGTCGACAGTTTGGTTTCTTTTTTCGTCTATTGGATTTTCTTTGGAGATCACGGTCTCCTACTCTAAAGAAGCCACATTCTCTTCTGATCTGGATCTTTTTGCTTGTTTATGCGATTAGTTGTACTCTTTTGTTTCTTTTCTGGAAATTTTGTTTCAAAATTCATGCCTTTCCTTACAGACTGATTTTTTTTTTTTTTTTTTTAACTTGAATGTTTGAAAAGCAATCCTCACAAGAGAGAGAGAAAAAAAAGATTTATATGTGTTGTTAATGCAGCGGTCTTTCGAAGACTGGAACAGCCTTTGGCTCCCGGCAGGAAGGGACACCGTTGAGTGTTTCAACCTGAGAGACCTCTGGGGCCAGTACACCGAGTGGAGTGCCTATGGTGCCGGTGCCGAGGTCCTCCTCTATGGTGGAGACATTGTGGACCAGTACTACGTGCCATATCTATCAGCCATCCAGATATATACGAACAAATCCCGTGCTTCCTCTAGGTCCTTCGTCGGGTCCTTGCGATTGAATTCTGATGTTTTCAATGTAAACAGACCTCGCAACTGACCTCGATTGCATTCCTCTGTCGAAATAGGAATGGCGCGAGCAATTGCTGGAGTAATGGGAGTGCATACAGGAAGCTGGTTGATCCTAGGGGTTCTGCTGTTCAGGAGGATGCAGGCTTGGATCATGAAGGTATCCGACGAGCACAAGAGCAGTTCGGGTACCTTTACTTCGAATTTATCGAGAACAACACGCCTTTTGGGAGGCCACCCCTCTTGGAAAAGGTGCATTCTGCGCTCCTCTCGTTTGGCTGATGAATTATTATTTTTCTGTGCTCTGTTTTCTGATTCTTTTGCTTTGTTAGGTCCGGGAATTAGCTAGCATCCATCCGGGCCTGATGTCGTTCAAGAGCGCGGAGCTGTCGCCGGCTAGCTGGATGTCGGTTGCCTGGTAGGCTTATTTTCTGCATTGCTCATCCAGTTTCCGAAAGAAATGATCCAATTAGTCAGGTTTTCTGGCATTTTTTTCCTGCAGTCATTCTGAAATCCATGATTGGAATGTTCTTGGGTTCTCTATGACATATAAGGAATTATAGTCAATCATAAAATGACAAATGAAAATGACATGCAACTACATATCCTTCTGATGATTTAGTGATGCAATGGACAGATAGTTATTTTGAACTTTCGGAAGTTTTTTTTTGTTTCTTTATTGGGAAGTAGATATGAAAATTCAAGCTTATTCTAATCTCCAATTTTGCTGTTTTCTGTTATCAATTAGGTATCCTATTTATCACATCCCTGCCAGGCCAAAGGTGAAGGATCTGTCAGCATGCTTCCTGACTTACCACAATCTCACCTCATCATGTCAAGGTATGTATCTATGCTTCAGGATTGAATCTCATGTTCGTACATCTATCTCCTCATGACCTTTTAATGTTTCCTTATTTAAAATATATTTAACCAGCCTTTCTTGTCTGGAATTTTCCTATCATTTGCTTTTCAAGTGTATGAAATTTTCGCTGTGATGAAATGCGGGGAACTTTTGCTTACCAGATATTCTATCAGTATGACTTGCTAAGACAAAATAAAGAATTTCTCAGAATAAAATGTGGAGTCATATCTTGATATGACACTAAAAATACATTAAAACAGATGATGTTGCTTAACATCCTATAACATCTGAAATGTCATGAGTGGTAAATGTATCTCGCTTGAGTGTTAATAGTAGTTCTACGAAAACAACTTTTTCATCTCTCATTATATTGACAGTGGACTTGTTTGTCATTTTTATATTAGAAAGATCACTGTAAGGGAATTATCAAATAGTCTAAGGATCTTTGTGCTTTACGAGAAGACTGAACCAGCCTTCTCATATTATCATCTGGATTTCATTACAGCCGAATAAAAGCAGTAGTTTTGTCCAGATTTTAGCCGAAGCATTTTTTAGGGAAAACATTTAAGACATATAATCGTGACTGTTTGACCTATGTTTATGTGTGTTAGATGTTACTGTATCTCTTGCTCAGATTACCCAACTAACTGCAACTCCTATTCCTGTTTTCCTCTTCAATATTTCTTTCTGAAATTCATTCAGTGGTCATCTTGGTCTTCTTATCTAGTCAAGTCTGACTGCTTGGTGTCCTTGTCTCTGTTAGACTTTATAATATCACTTGCTCAGGTTACCCAATGTTCCAGTGATCTTCCTTAATTCCAAGATTTCTTTGTGGAATTTATTCAGTTGTCATCTTGGGCTTCTTATGTAGCCAGGTCAGTGAAGCACAAAACATGACCCAAACATAATCCTTGTTGTAAGGAGGTCAGATCTGGTTCCAAAAATTATTTCAACTTGGCTAACTAGCAGAGAGTGATGATTGTTTAAGTCTTGTTCCTATTTTATTTCTCAGCATAGATAACACAATACGAAATATCATGAAAAACAGAAATCTCTTTCCACTGAAATTCCATTTTGTTAACCTACCAGAGGAAACAAAATGCCTAGATGGTATATTTCTGTTAGGTCCGTTTTACTTTGTTTTCAAGTTAATTTCTTGTCCCAAATACATGGCCTTGGTTGAAATACACGGATCCCTTATGATACTTAGGAAACATAATGAGATTTAGAAACGTGTTGATACTGCATTATTCTTACTTACTGTATATAATTGCAGATTTTACATGGTTAGCAAATAATTTTCTTATCTCAATTTTAGGAACACGTATGTAGCTATAATTCTCTAAATGATTATCATTACAATATTATGTAAATGCCAACTACCACTTCAGTATGACATAGTTAAACATGTTAAAGATGCATTAAGTTGATATTTTTTTAATTTCTATATATCTTATGTTTTAATGATTCTTTCTACTTTTTGTCATGAAGACATATTTTTTCTAGTCATGGTCAATTTTAGTATGCAACCATCAAAAATTGAAAGAAAAAAATGAAATGTCAAAGTACTTGTGAACTATGACCTTATGCTTTTCTATACATTGCTGAATCTATGAGAAATCATAATTTCTTTGCCATATTTATGATATATCCTTCGACCCATTTCCTTTCCTGTATTTTTCTCTTCCTAGATTTTACTTGCTTCTTTCTGTTACAAAATACTAAATGGGCCTTATTTTTGGAAATATAGAGGAACCGTAAGCCCATTATATGGTGATATAAATCACTCATGGAATCTAGATGAACACATGTTTTTATTTGTGATGTTATTGACTTATCCAATCTGCGTATCAAACAAGAAAAATTTAGTCACTAGTTATTAAAAAATTTGCTTGTGGCCATTGGTTTCCATTTAGTATAAATGGAGTCCTGGTCATGGATTGACGTGCCGAGCATACTGGCTCATACTAGCCGGTATGGTATATGCATTATACCTAGCAAGGATTGGTGCCAACACCCCTCATGACTAGTTCCTAGGGTGAACAAACTTAAACCAATCCTGTAACATTTGGCACTACTTACTACTGATCTTAACAGTGCTTTTGTACCTCATTTTTCTTGTTTTTTCTCAATTCTTAGCCCACGCCTTGTGTTGGCATGGTACATACCATGATGCATATGTACCATAACAACGAGCGATTGCCGTTGGCTCATGTCATGGAATTGGACATGTAGGTAAAGTAAGATATATTACTTTACCACTGACGACGCATGGGTGAAGGTATGAGTGCCAAATGTAATAAGGACTTTCTAGCAAGGATTGAAGTACTACTGGTACTTGTTCATACTGGCCATATTAGATTGTACTGGCAAAGTACATACAATGGAGCCATTCTACCGGATCGTTGAGTATACGAGATCACCCTCTAGGTTGGTATTGTGGCAACACATAAAAATTCACCTCTATTTTGTTTTCCTTACACCAAGAAGGAAATTATGTATCAGTAAGGTGCAATGCTTTACCAGTCCATACGATACTAGCAAGGTATCAATATAGGTACCAATATCGATACCTTAAACGTGCCTCTTAGTCTATCTTATAGCATTATCTTCCAGTCTTTTAATTACATCGACTGCATTCAATTTGACTATTTTGCATGTAATGATGCCTTATGCCTACCTTGGAAATGGGATAGAGAATTTTAGAGTAACTTTTCTAATTCTCAATAGGTGTAACTAGTTTAAAAATAATATCTAAGTCCTTATTTGTGTTTTGACAGAACTTTCTTATCCCCATTTAATGATTGCTGAGTACCAGGGTAAAATTGACAATACTATGGTTGCTTTTGGTTGAAATATAATAAGTCCTTGCTTTTATAGTTACTATTGATAATGTATAGTGCTTCTAACATTTCCAAAATAATGTGAGATTGAACAATTGGGGTGCCCTATTTTAGGGAACCTATGGACCACAAATCCTTGATTATCTAGGCTTCGACCGAATTGTCGGGGATTAGTGTCTGGTCCTTTAATAGGGTATCCTCAATTTAATTGTTTTTATCTCAACCTCCATCTTGTTTCCAAACATAGCCTTTGAGATCAATATGGTTCCTTATACCAGATGTATCTTCTTCCTTTTTGCGTGAGCTTTAATTGTGAGTAGTAATGTCAATTATCTGCTCATTGTTGTTCTAGGTTTCATGGCAAATCTGTCTCTTGCCTAAAGTGGTCTTGACCAAGAACTCTGCACCAACTCTTAGAGGTTGCGGGTCAAGTGGGCGTCAAGTTAGCTAAAAAAGTTTCTAACTCCTTCAAAGGAGTCTTATAGCATAATTTTGCTCTGTAGGCAACCTTATTTTGTTGGGAGAAAGCTTGGATGATAATGATGATGATGATGATCATATGTTTCCTTTTTCCCTTTTGCTAATAAAACCCTTGATACTTTTGATAATTGGTTCTCCACAAGAGTCATATCATAGATATCTCATTCACCCTATATTCAATTCAAATAGTAACTTATAAATGATTTAATACTTCCTAACAAGGATTAAGGACTCGCTCCATCTATCGTGCAATCGTCAGGCAAAGATTGACTTTTACGGAATGGAAACACAACACAAATCCGGAAGCCCGCCCAGTCCTTTGGGCGGGGTCAGAGGTACTGTGCTGACCAGGGTTTGCTATGCCGATACCGAGCACCATACAGATTGCCCGGTGGCACGAGTTGGGATGGGCCTGCGCTACGCCGTGTCGGGCCTGTACCAATACAAGAGACTATAGGAGAGAGAGAAAGAGAGTGAGCGGGGGAGGGAGGAAGGCCAGCGGAGGCCGACGCTATTGCAGTTGGCGTAGGCCACGGCCGAACTCCTATTTCACCTCCGCCGGTCTCCCTCCCTCCCCCGCTCGCTCTCTCTTTTTTCTCTTTCCTTCTCTTTGTCCTCCTCCGACGGTGACTTTTCGGTTTCTTTGCCATAGGACACTCCGAACCGGACGGTTTCGCCAACCTTGGTGCTAACTGAGAGAGAGACCGGGTCTGGAGACATATCCAGGACCCTGAGTCTCTCCAAACTAGATTATCCCAATCCATATCGGTACCATCCTAGCCCCAGATTGGGACAACCAAGTATTAAGATCTAAATTCTTGCTTTCTCAAAGGAGATACTCTCTTTATTGGTAATGAAAAGACTACATTATAAAAAGAAGTACTATAAGAAAAGCTACCTTCCAAATGAATAGAAAGAAGATTAAGGTATAGAATGTAAAGACCTTTTTTGTGACTAATTTCATGCTAAGAAAATATAGTACTAGAACAAAGGAGATGCCATTTACTGATAAGGTAAGATCTTTGATTTAGATGGAATGTCTATGATTTCTGAGATGCATTGATTCATTGTACCCAATAGGGATGGCAACTAATTGGGTATGGGTCGGGTAGGCCAATACTTGTATCTACTCTGCAATTGGAAATCCTATACCGATACCTGCCTCATATCCACCTCGGAGAGGGGCTGGTCAGGCAGGGTAGATGGGGCAGGTGATGGCGGGTTGGATTGGGTAAACACAAAGTACATTAGCCCAAAAGCAATCATTTCATGATTGGTGATAAAAACAAGACATATTATTTTGGTTTTTGGAGTTCCTGTTTTCTTATCTTTGCATTGCCCTTAGTCCAAAAGCAATTACAGTATGTAGGTATCGTATCACAACGATTTGGTCAGTAACTTTGTCAAAATGACTTCTTACATTTGTAACAAAGATCTCACTATACATAAACTCCCAAACCACTATACAACAAAGAAAAAGCAGTTGGGCAAAAGTAATAAATCTTGTGGCATAGCTAAATATTAAAACTCAATTACAATAATTTTTTGGAAAAGATTTTAATGAAAAATTTTTGTTTGCATTTAATGGACATCGAAATTAGATCAAGATGGAAAAAAATCCATCTGCACTATCAAATCTTGCGGCCTAAAACTGCTCCCAACTTTAGATCATGTGTCCAGGCATCCTATTGTGATCATTTGCCTGATTCTGATCGATCGATCATTTACATTAATGAGGCTTGCTTCTAGCCAATGGCTACCAAGCACAATTGGCCATCTTTCTCGAGAGTCCACCAAATCAATGGCTAAACGAATACCCACAACTTTAGCACCCCGCTGCGTAAACGCAAAGCATCAAAATGAACGAAGGAAGATCAAAATGAACAACCCATACATGAGCGAAAGATTATGGGCGTCGATGTCAAGGATAGCAACCATACTTCGAAGAGACGAAGACCTCCACCAAGATGACCTCGTTCTTGGGGAGCACGAGAGTAGGCGCGATGATGGAGGGGATGAGTAGTTGTTCAACAGTGATGGGATGACATCCGAAGTGAGGAGTGCGAGGCACTGTGGCTAGGGCAAAGGGCGGACGGACCCCCGAACAGGGAACTCGGGTTGTCGGGTGATAGTGGTGGGGAGGGAAAAGTGAAGAGTTTGTTTATGATTATATTATATCAGGTTAGCTTTGGAGTGGGTCTTACAATTTCCCACACTCGCTCTGAATCTGCTTCGGGTATCAGAATTAAAATTTGTCCCCAACCCTGAAATTAAATGGGTTGTGTAAGACCTGCCTCATTAGAATTAGGTCAGATCGGGTACCTAATGGGTTGGCTTAAATTGCCACCCCTTAAACCCAACTAATGGGGTCTCTTTCAATATCAAGGTTATAAACATAACAGCAAGTTACCTTCATGCTCCATTTTTCAATTTAAAAGTCTATCTCATTTCATGTTTTTGACTTTGATATAACAAAAGAAAGCATATGGAAACTCAACCTATTCTGTTTAATCACTTACTCTCGATTTTATTAATGCACAGGAATTTTAGAACAACTTCCATATTAATTGGTTCCAATCTATCCTACAGCTGGTAACACTTATTTTGTTTAGGCCAAAACCTCCTTTTTTTCTGAGGTTGCTAATAGTTTTTAGAAATTCCAAGTGAACAACTCTGTTGTTGGATTAAAACTCTTGGGCAGTTTGAGAGGTCAGTGGATTCTTGGAATTGATCTTTAATGTGGAGTTGATTTTTGTGTTGGGTTGGAACATTTAAATTGTAACCCTTGTTAAGGGTCAAGGAACTTTGTACCCTTGCTATTGCAAGTAAAACCACCATCCTCTTGGATGTTGTTGAATATTCATAACTCACTGCAATCCTTATAGTCTCCTTCACCCAATTAGCTAGTTTCCAAGTACTTATCAACTAAAAACCTCTCTATTGTACTTCTTGCTCAAACATAACCAATCTTTATGGATGCCACATCCTAAATCCCTCTCTTCCATGTGTGGCACTTAGGCCCTTTCTCCTCTCTAATTTTCTCATCCCAACATGCTCTATCTTTCCATAGGATAGGGGATTTATTTGCACTAACAACTCTACTAGAGTGTTTAGTGTTCAGATATGGTGAAAAATGCATGAACAAATAGCAGGCCTGCCTTCTCTATTATCCTTTGATTTCATAGACTAAGATTTCTTGTGACCCAAAATGATGAATGAGACTATTGCTTCAATGAATGGTATCATGCTTCCTATTTCATGAAAAAAGATGACATGATGTCCCATTAAGGAGAAAAGGTTGGAGAAAGATGTTGTGACAAGATAGGAAGAATTATGAGAGGCATAATGGATATAAAAGTTGGAGCGGAAGAATATTTTGGATGGCTTTATACCAAGGGTTTTAAAGTCTTGGATTGGTATTGTACCAATATAATATAAACTAGCATGGCATGGTACTATTTTGACATGTCATACATCTTTGGGTGCTTGCTTAGCAAAAGTGATATACAATACCATGTATTGGTATGATGTGGTACCAAAGGATGTATTCGTATGATATGTATAATTTGGTATCGCCAGATAGACTGGAATATATAGTACTTGAATACGTGGTTTACACATTTGGAGAAGACAAGAAAAAATTGTTTAAGCAAGATATACATGGAGTAAGTTCTCCTAGGTTTGAGACAACTTATGGCAAGGCTTATATGGAAAGGTTTTATATGGAGAAATTTATGGAATTAGCTAAGTGAAGGAAAGACGTAGAAAGATCTTTGTTAGTTGTGTAGATCCTTAGACATCTAAAGGTTTTTATTCGCTATACCTATCACATTATTTGGGGTGTTTTAGCACCCACTCTTGACTTGGACCCACACAAAGGATCCATCTCAAATAAAAATAGTACAAAGTATCACAATTAGTGTTAGATCATAAGGATTGCCGAACCATCCTGAACTGGATGGTTTGGGGCATGCCCAACTGGACTAAATAGCTACTTGGGGGGTTTGGCCAGTTGATTGGATTCGCTTTTCTTTTATATATAAAAATCCTTCTGCCTCCTCTTTCAATCTCTCGATTCCCCTCTCTCTTTACCACCTCTCTCTTTCTCTCCTTCCTCTCTGCTTCCCTCTAGTTCCAGTATGCATGGAGATGGTATGGTACATACCAGTACCTTACCGAACCGTTCGCTGGCCAGTACAACCTCCAATACCAATTTAGTGAACCTTGATGATGATTCTAGCAATGTTTCTTACCTTAGTTCCATGAATAATTGTCGAAAACGAGAATCAATAATGGCTTTTCCATTCCTAAAATGTCTATTCTTAGCAATCATCAAGAAAAACTAATTTTGCTTTCCATGCTCGGGCAAATCTAGGATTGTTGACCTACTCAAAGCAACACTTATCAGAAATGGTTTCTCCATGGCATGGATACGAAGAGAGAGATCTTACATTTTCACTAGCGACTTCTTCATAGGTAGTGGCATCAACATACATCAGTAATAAAGATGGATAGAGATGAAGAATGGGAGAGGGAAAGATAAAATGGGAATTGAAAGGAATACAGAGACTACCGGATAGGGGTCTTACTTGGGTAGAGCTTTCTTCTTTTAACTTTTCACATAAATCTTTTGAAAAAATAATACTAAAGACCAATTATGTTGTACTCTTTTATTGGGAATCCAATACCTATCAGAATTAGCATTCCCATGTTTATATTAGTTAACAAACACATGAATGGGCTAGAATGGAAAACTGATAATGATTCCCAATTTCCACTTCAACAAACCTAATGTGCCCGAGGTGTGCTTGATCATTCAATAATAAAATTATATTGATCCTCAATATTGAGACCATCACATTTAATGCCATTGGGATGCTAGAAAATTTTTTGGTATATAAAGTCATCAACGTCAATGAGCAACAGATTTATCAACCTAGATCTCAACTTGGATATACAAGAAGAGAACATCTCAATTAAGGTTTTCCATCTCGGTACCGGACTCCGTACTAGTGTCATATTAGCACAGTATTAGTACGATATGGTACAGATTTTTTTAGCGTAATGAGTGTCGGTACGCCACCCATATCGGATATCGGTACCGAACCAGCATGGTACGGTATGCTCTGTACCGCTTGGTTCGGGCTGGTACGACATACCATGACTCAATGATAAAAAACACGTATATCTATATTCTTTAGGTTAAGTTCTTAGGTTCAATAACATTGTAGGAACTCTCACTCATATCCCAGACAAGGTTCGCCATCTTGATGCCGAATCCCGTACCAATACCACACTAGCACTGTCCACAATATCAATATGGTACGATACAGAGTTTTTTTGGTATACTCGATACACCATCCGTATCGGATATCGGTACCAAACTGGTACAGTACAGTACGTTCTGTACCGCTCGGTTCGGGCCGATCCGACGTACCTTGATCCCAGACTTCAAATTTTGGGCCACACCATTCCTATAATACTGCATGGAGCATTTACTCTCTAGAATCTACTTTGTGCTTTTTCCAAGGCTTGTTTTTTCCTTCTTCTTTTGACTTAGTGGCATCTAGCGAGAAGATCTCCTTTCACTGATTCAACTTTAATAGTAGCTAGTTAATAAGGAATATTACACCTTGATAATGGCTAGTTTATAAGGAATAATTATCATGTTCCTAGACACTTGAATGGGATGATTTTCTTATTAATGGAAGTAATAACTGCAATTTTATTGAAACATTAGGAAGTACTTACCGATATTACAAATTATCTAGTGAGAGCTTGTAATTTGTATCAACAGGCATAAAGCTCCCTAGTCTTCTTGGCAACAATAATCTCACCGAGCTAAAATTTCTTGCAATACTTTCTGTCATCGGTCTAATTTCATACTTGCCTGTCTTGTTAGGAGGGTCCAAGGCCCTATCTATTTTAATGAATGAGGGTAGCAATTGAGCGTAAGTCTCTTGTACCAAGACGTGCTCTACCAATTAAGCCAGTTGGCACCCCCTATGTCTAATTCCTCTTAATAAAGCAGAAGTCTGGCTTAAATGAATGTTTAGTAATTTGTACTCCTTAAAATAGCTGATTGAAAGTTAGATGGTGAACATGCTTCATCATTCTGTCATATGTTTCAATGTTATGAATGCTAGTTTCATGTCAGCTGAATGTTTCTCTTTAATTGTTCTATAAAGTGTATGAAAAGGGCCTGCCTTGTTTTCCTTGGAATGGACCTTTGTGACAGTATTAGAGTCATAAAACTATCACTTGTTGTCATAAAATTATTAGAATTTGGAGCCAGTAGATTCTGTTACCTCTATTTCCACTTGGTCCATATGAGATTGCACTTGTGGATCGTCTAGTAGGCATTTGCGAAGCTGAGATGTTACAGAACCTCTTCGAGCTGTAGAGTAGTTAATTTTGTGAACGGCAACCAAATGGTGAGTAAACCTATGTATCAATCTGTTGTCTGGTGTGTTTTACAGGGTGACCTATAATTTCCATCATGTATGGTTTTGTTAATATTATAATCAGAACTTTAGGAGAGTCTTGACTTGTGATGCATTTTCTGATTTAGCTAAATCACAAATGAGGAGTAAATATGTCCACATTTGATTTCACAAACTCATGTACAAATTTCTCCTTGAAGTTCTTTGTCATGGACACAGCAAAATTTCTTAAGATACCAATCACATCTTCTTTAGTGACATAAACCTCCTTGATGAGCTGAATTACTATGTAATTCAAGTTGTTGGAAAGCATTAGCTGAATTTCGGAGAGTATGGGCTAGTGAAACTGTAAGTAGGAAGGCATCTTTGGTTATGATGGGTTTAATTATCTAAATCTTTGGGGAACTGTGAGGCTGAATGCTCCAAAAACTAATGAAGAAAAAGCAGTCCACCGTAAGTTTGCCTTTTTAAGTATGGAAACCACATCACTGTTAGTCACAGTGTGCATAAGCTGTAACAACGAGAAACATTGTGGTCTTTATATTCATATGTTGGATAGCTTCATTCAAATAAATGAGTTCTACTTAATGTGGCGATAGCATCCATTAGTAAAAAAGCACACTGTCTTGCTTATGATGGTCGTGGTATACGGACTTAGTGGTAGATAATAACCAGGTTCAAATTTGCTCTACTAGGCATGTAAATGCTTCTCCAAGGAACCTTTATGCAGCAACCTGTATGTGTTTGAGATTTCTACTTTAGAATAACAATTCAATTTGCTGCGAGCTGACTTGCCCAATTGATAATTGGTTCTTGACATCAAGACCTCTTTTCAGCTAACCTGTAGGGAATTTTTATTTCTTTTATGTCTTCTTCTCTTTCGTAGTCTACAATATGTTTTTTCTTTTTTAAAATATCTGCATTTGAAAGCTTGTCTGAGTATATGGTTGTCATAAATTTAACTTACGACCTTTATCATCTGAAAATTGAAAGGTAATCTCCATCGAAAAATTAAAATTGTGAGGTGCTTATACCAAAGTTTTATCTAGTGACAAACAACATGATGCATCACCATGCAGTTTTTAATAAATCTGATACATAGCAAAATGGGAACTTTTCATCTCAGAAAGATTTAGAAAATTCTCTCCAAACCAAGCCAACCAGTTCATAACCCCAGTGCCCCCACTTGAGACATGTTTTAGTTGTACATTCTCTTTAGCATGTCATGACTGTCGGCTGTCACATTCACCATTTCCAAGCTAACTTCGACAAATTTTTTTTTTTTTTGTTGTTGTTTTTTGGTTCAGTTACTAAATTTTTCTTAGATTTATATTACCCTTCTTTTTGCGGCATAATTATGTTAATACTATCATGTTACTGTTTCTAATCTCAACCCTTTGCCAATAGTTGTGCTGTCTGTACAGCAGACAGGTTTGGATCCAAATTGAACACTTGGTTGGAAATTTGTATCTTAAGCACTTACCCACCTTTGGTCAGCTGATCTTTATTCTATGAGAATCGAGTGCAACATGAATGTTTGAATATTATCCTTCCTTTTAATGGTCCTCATTTAGGTATATACATGTATTCAAAATTTTACCAGGCTCTATATTTTAACCGACCTTTCTCCTGTGATGCTCTCGCAGATCATATGCAGGGAAGCATGGCAGAAGGCGTGTCTTACACTAGAGGTGGGAACAGTAGCAGCAGCTCTGAGGGGAAGAGCAACCACATTGCCCTTTACCCTTTTGGCCTCGCGACTTACAGAGCACGGGGGAAGGTTTGGACAAATCCTGAAAGTGGAGATGATGAAAGAGTTGTCTCCCTCTACAATGCTGCAGACTCCTGGCTGAGGCAGCTTGAGGTTGTCCACAATGACTTCAACTTCTTCAGCACTCATTGAACCCCCATGCGCATATCAGGCACCATTCTAGTTCTCGAAGAACTTCCTGACTGGCCCTGCCCCATGACATCACCGTGCTGGAGATCGGATTGATCAGCGAATGCTGATAACTCTGATTCGGTCGTTTTTGTAGATGTTAGTGGAGAAGAAGGGTTGGGGAGCCCTTCTCAGTTTTATTTAGCAACAAAGTGAGTGATGAAGAGCTGAACGGAAAGATCTGTTCGAGAGGAGTCAGAAGATATAGTTGTATGTATTCATCTTTGACTTGTACAACGATTTTTTTTTTGTTCTTTTATCGGCATACATTAATATGACTTTTTCTTTTGAGAAATATAGGACAGGGCAACAAATCTTATTTCAAAGCGCATTGGGGAGTCATCATCATCCGACGCGACCAGTCATATCGAAGCTCAGGTGCTCGGTGAATTGATGGGCCCAGAGCATTTTAGTCGAGTGAGAGGTTACGGAGTTGGAGTTACCCCCATTCAGTTGTCTACAGTGGGCATGTATACAAAAAATGCCAGAGAAGGTAGTAACACTGTAGAAGTTCGTCATCTTCAGGCAACTATTGAAGAGCTAAAGCAGAACCAACAAATTTTGCTGTCTCAACTTACGAATATTTCATCTTTGTTGTAACGATTTCTCTCTTCTCAGGTAAATAACTATATATATTTGAATAATTTATATATAATCAATTATGATGTGTGAGTTAATGTGTCACATTATTTCTAGCTTCTAATGTTTCTCTTTTTTTTTTTAGATTCTTGATACTTCAACAGCTCATAGAGATGATGATGATGATGGAGCTAGCTCCCGTTCCTGATACTTTCTAGACTATTTTTTTATGGAGTTTAATATGTATATATTTTTTATATTTTTCAAAGTACATTAATTGTAATTCTAAACTCATTATGTAAATTTAATTAGATATGACAATATAAATATTTCGAATGATTTGAATGTTTGTGTCAATATAAATGTAATACAGGTTCATATTGTTATAATGTGTGTTTTATGATATGCATTTGTATTCTTAATTTTTTTTAAAAAATTTTTACAACTTCCGACGCTTAAAAGCGTCGGTAAAAACATGTTGTGGTACACTAGCCCGGCACGCCTACGTCGACGCTTAAAAGCATCGGTAAAAACACGTCGTGGCATATGCAAGTAGCCCGGCATGCCTACGCTGACGCTTCTAAAGCGTTGGCGAAAGTTACCGCACTCCGAGTTCTGCAGACGCTTTCATTAGCGTCAGCAAAAACAAGAATTTGTCGATGCTTTTATGCGTGGACGAAAAGCATGCGGATGCTATCCGTTTGGTATTCGCTGATGCTTTATAAGCATCGGCAAATTCACGTTTTTGCCGACGCTTTCATGTAGCGTCGGCAAAAATTTTTGCCACTCCGGTATCACCGACGCTTTGTTTAGCGTCGCTGAAACTTTAGCCGATGTTTATAAGCGTCGATAAAGGTTATAAAAAGCGCCGGAAAAGATGAGTTTTTCTGTAGTGTTGTTTAGACTGCATCAAAAAAAAAGCAGACTAACAATTTTAAGAAAGATGCCATAAGAAGCACAAATTTATTGGATCTTATATATACAGATATATGTGGGCCTTTTTCGATCCCATGTTTTACCGGTCATAAGTATTTTATCACCTTTATTGATGATTACTCACGTTATGAGTATCTCTACTTATTGTATGGCAAGGCTGAGGCATTAAATGCCTTTAAGCTTTTCAAAACAGATGTAGGTTACAACTTGGCAAAAAGATTAAAGTTGTGAGATCAGATAGAAGTGGTGAATACTATGGTAGGTATACTAAAACTGGACAACATTTAGGTCCATTTGTTAGGTTTCTTCAAGGGCAAGGTATAGTTACACAATACACTATGCTTGGTACTCCTAATTAAAATGGAGTTGCAGAAAGAAGAAACTGTATATTAATGGAGATGGTAAGAAGTATGATTAGTCACTCAACTTTTCCAATTTTTCTGTGGGGTGATGCCTTAAAAATCGCTGCGTATATTCTAAATAGTGTTCCTACTAAAGCTGTCCCAAAAATACCCTATAAAGTTTGGACAGCTAGAAAACCTAGTTTAAGGCATCTACACATTTGAGAGTGTCAAGCTGAGGCTAGGGTGTACAACCCACAAGAGAAAAAGTTGGACTTTAGAACCATTAGTTGTTATTTTATTGGTTATCCAGAAAAGTCCAAGGGATACAGATTTTATTGTCATAATCATACTTTGAGGATTGTGGAGACAAAAAATGCTAGATTTCTTGAAAATGACCAAATCAGTCGGAGTATAAAATCTCAAAAAAATAATTTTAAGAAAAAGCAAACTCCGTATAGTGTACAAGATTCAAATAAGCAGCCAATGATTCCTTCATCTATTATTAATAATGATTTGGAGGAGGATGAGTCTGCTATTAATGTTCGACTTGAATCTGTGCCAATTATTACTGAAAATGTTGCTCCAATTATAGAACCAGTGGATCAAGAAGCAGCTTTAAGAAGGTCATCAAGAATAAGGAGATATCCAATTCCACCAGATTATATAGTATATCTTCAAGAATATGATTATGACATCGAAAATATTAACGATCCAATAAATTTTTCACAAGCCATAAATTCAGTAAATTCCTCCAAATAGCTAGATGCTATAAAAAAATGAGATAGATTCTATGGCTAAAAATAATTTTTGGAATTTAGTTGAACTACCTCCTGGGGCTACTGCAGTACACTGCAAATGGGTTTTTAAAACCAAAAGAGACTCCAAGGGCAAGGTAGAGCGACATAAGGCCAAATTTGTGCCAAAAAATTTATTCAAAAGGAGGGTATTGATTATCATGAGATCTTCTCTCCTATTTTAAAAAAGAACTATTTAAGGATAATTATGGCTTTGGTGGCTCATTTTGACTTAGAGCTGCACCAAATGGATGTGAGATCTGCATTTCTTAATAGAGATTTAGAGAAAGAAGTTTACATAAAACAACCTGAAGGTTTTGTTTCAGAAAGACAGAGTCATAAAGTTTGCAAGCTAAATAAGTCTATATATGGACTCAAGCAATCATCCCGACAGTGGTATCTTAAGTTCAATAACGTCATTTCTACGTTTGGCTTTATAGAAAACGTTGTTGATAGATGCATATATCTTAAGATTAGTGGGAGTCGATTTATTTTTCTAATCCTATATGTAAATGATATTTTGCTTGCTAGTAGTGATTTGGTATTGCTTAGGAAGACTAAGTAATTTCTCTTCAATAATTTTGATATGAAGGGTATGGATTTTGATATGAAGGATATGGGTGAAGCCTTATATGTCATCGGCATTTAGATTCATAGAGATAGATCTAAGAAAAAAGTTTGTCTATCTCAAAAAGCCTAGATTAAGAAAATATTGGAGAGATGTGGTATGGAAAATTCCAAACGAAGCCCGGTGCCCATTACTAAAGGCGAAAAGTTGAGCAAATCATAATCTCCAAGAAATGAAACTGAAAGGAAGACTAAGTAATTTCTCTTCAATAATTTTGATATGAAGGATATGGGTTTTGATATGAAGGATATGGGTGAAGCCTCATATATCATCGGCATTGAGGTTCATAGAGATAGATCTAAGAAAAAAGTTTGTCTATCTCAAAAAGCCTACATTAAGAAAATATTGGAGAGATTTGGTATAGAAAATTCCAAACGAAGCCCGGTGCCCATTACTAAAGGCGAAAAGTTGAGCAAATCATAATCTCGATAAATGAAATTGAAAGGAAACATATGAAAGCATTATCATATGCTTCACTAATTGGGAATTTAATGTATGCTCAAGTCTGTACCAGACTAGATATAGCATATGTTGTGGGATTACTGAAGAGAGTTCAAGCTAATTCAGACATGGAACATTGGAGAGCTGTAAAGAAAGTATTGAGATATCTTCAAGGGACTCAAGATCATATGCTTACATACAACAAATCTGATCTCTTAGAGATAGTTGGATACTCAAACTCAGACTTTGCAGGATTTTCAGATAGTAGAAAGTCAACATCAGGTTATATCTTTCTACTAGCAGGTGATGCATTCTTATGGAAGAGTTCGAAGCAAAAGATGACAACTGCTTCAACAATGGAGGCTGAGTTATTGGCATACTATGATGCAGTTACACAAGCTATTTGGTTGAGGAACTTTATCACGGGCCTACAGGTCGTTGACACTATTTCAAGGCCCATAAAGTTATTTTGTGATAATTTAACAGTAGTTTTCTCAATAAAGAATAACAAGATATCCAATGGAAATAAGCACATGGAGGTGAAATATCTTATTATAAAGAAAAAATGTGATGGCCATAAAGTTTCAATTCAATACATCAATACTATGCTTATGTTGGCAGATCCTTTGACCAAAGCTGTAGCCCCTGGATTGCATAAAGGGCATATCAGTCAAATGGATCTTTCTGTATAAATTAATTGATGTATTATTGTGTACATTTCAGATGGTTGTAAATTACATTTGTTGTATTTTCTTCTTTAATTAATTTATATGTTTTATGCATACTATGGTAGCAGAAATTGTTGACCAAAGAATGAATTTCATGAGAAGTTCATTCATAAGAGTTGGGCTATGCAGATTTAGTGATATAGTGATCATGGAAGGTTATACGCCAATCAAATAGGTGTTATTTCCGCCATGGTTTGTATTATTATTCTCAAAGTAGTCAAACATAAAGTTTGCCCAAATTGATATCAGAATAGAAAGAATATATGTATAAAGATTATAAAATTCAAGTGCTAAGGATATTTCACTTGGCAATATGATCCAAGTGGGAGAATATTGGGATCCCGTCAAGTTGTGGCCCACATTGACAAATGGCATTAATATGGTTCAAGTGGAACAATGTTGGATCCCATTTAATTAAACCTTGATCCTATTTAATTAGAACCCACATTTTGACAAGTGTCACTTGTAAATTCTGATGATCACAAGGGCATTAAGATAATTCCACAGTAGTGAAGAGTTACCTTGATGGGGGGTGGTTCTATATACACCCCCCCTATTGCTAAGGACACCCCCCAAAAACCAAAAAAAAATACCCAAACTAACCTTTAGTGTAATTACCATATTGCCCTTGAAATTTTCTCAGTACACCCCCCTTCCTCCTCACTGCCGCCTCCTCCCCTCCCCCTCCTCCTCACTGCCGCCTCCTCCTCCTCCTCCTCCGCCTCCCCCATCACCCCTCCCCCTCCTCCTCCTCCTCCCCATCCCCCACCTCCCCGTCCTCCTCCTCCGCCTCCTCCTCCTCCTCCTCCGCCTCCCCCATCACCCCTCCGCCTCGTCTTCCTCCCCCCCTCCCCCCGCGCCCGCTTCCTCCTCCTCCCCATCCCCCACCTCCCCGGTTTCCTTCCTCCTCCTCCCCATCCCCCACCTCCCCCCCCCTCCCCGTCCTCCCCTCCACCTCCCCGTCCTCCCCCTCCACCTCCCCCTCCACCTCCCCGTCCTCCTCCTCCGCCTCCCCCCTCCTCCTCCGCCACCTCCTCTCACTCCTCTTCCCCCACCTCCCCGTCCTCCTTCCTCCTCCTCCCCATCCCCCACCTCCCCCTCCGCCTCCCCCCGCCTCCCCGTCCTCCTCCTCCGCCTCCCCTCTCCTCCTCCGCCGGCGAGGTGCTCGTTGCTCGGGAGATGGCCGGGGAGGTGCTTGAGGCGAGGTTTTTTGGGCGGAAGGGAGAAGCCGGCGGGTGTTTTGGAGGGGAAGAGCGGGGTGGGGGGGTTTGGGGGGTGTAGAGAGCAATTTAGGTGAGGGGGTGGGAAGGGTGGGGGGTAATTTAGGAATTTTTAATTTTTTAGGAGTGTCCTTAGCAAATGGGGGGGTGTAGAGAGTATTTAATTTTTTTTTAATTTTTGGGGGGTGTCCTGAGCAATAGGGGGGGTGTATATAGAACCACCCCTTGATGGGGGGTGACTTTTCACGAGTAGATAGCTATAAATAGCATGTTAGACTCTTTCTCTAAGGCACGCATTAAGGGCTTTCTCTCCAGAAGATCCTTCGCTGATCTCTGTCCAGATCAGAGCTATTTTCGGTTGATCGCACGGATCAGATTGCACATATCTCGAAATTTCAATATGGATTTAGCGAGTCAAGGTATGATTTATGATTTATTAAGTTTAATTATTCCATCAGTAAAATAACTTTACACCTAGAGGAAATAACCTAAAATCTATAGGTATTTTTTTCTTTTGATTTGATATCATGGTAAATGTATCAAATAAAATAATAGTTAAATGAGAAAAAGGTCAAAGGGAAAGGGGAAGCACATCGGCCAGCAAAGCTCATTAGTTCCTTTCGAAAGTGAGACATGGGGAGAGATTAACGCAGAGCAGCATTCATTGTGGGGTGGCACCAAGGCCACCAGGGCGGTTCCGGATGACCCTCTCAGAGCGAGCGGCGAGGATTTTGTAAATGGCGGCACATAAAGTCTGGAGAGGGGAGATGAGAAGAGGCGGATCGGTCCAGCTTTGGGTCGTGCCAAAAGCTAGCCCATCTACATTCCTCGAGCGGCCGAGCAAAATCAGGCCTGATTGTTACTATTGTGCATGTATCTTTTCTCTTGGTTTTCCTAATGCAAGGGTTTGCAGCCAACATATATTGTGACTAGTGGAGAATGGTGATCCCAACAGAGCAGAGCAGGGGTGTTGATTCTACCTATTGTAAGGGTGTTGATTCTACCTATTGTAAAATTGTCCGGCTCATATATCGATTTTTCATCCATTTAATAGCAAGGTCGAATTTGAGTTAACAAATCTTTGATCGGCTATATATCTGATCCAACCTATATCTGGTCCGGATCCAATCCGATTGCTGCTCCTACACCAAAACTCTAGCATGCCTAAGCCATAGAAACTTTCTACCATAAGATTCTGTTGAATTACTAAAAAAAATGATGAATGGAGTCCATGATTTAGGTCCATTTGCACAATATAATTTTTTTTCCCTCGAGCAAGATGGATATGACACGATAGACTTAGCGATTCACGTTGAATGATTGGTACAAGAAAACTATTTTTAGGCCATAGGAAAAAACTATTTATCAAGTATGAATTTCGAAGTCTACTGCATATTGTATTTTGTCTCGGTTGGAGCAAAGTAGACCTAAACTGCATACACACACACACACACCTTCCTACGAGTAGCTAGATTGGAATTCTAGAACTCCAATTTTTTTTTTTTTCTGAAAAAAAAGAGAATAAGCTTGTAGTCTTGTACAGACCACTCATCATGAGAGGGAGATGATGCGGAGCAAGCTATGATTGTAGTTTGCTAATGTAGAAAATTGACAACAAAGTTTGGATGCTTATTTGAAATTGACATGCCTTTTCCTGGTAATATGATTAATTGTATGTCCTGTACAATGAGGGCTCATGGATGTTAGGTCTCTTTGCAATATTAGTTTGTTTTGATGGAAACAACATTAGCATGGTGTGAAACTTTCTAGACTAGCCCTACAGTTCCCCAAGCCTCTTATTTCTAAGGGTAGAGTGAGTCGGTGGGTGCGCGCGGCTGTCCTCGTTGATTTTCGATAGGGGCCGAGAGAGAGAGGGAGGGAGACGGGATGGCGGAGCGGGTGTCGTACCAGCGGTTGCCGAAGGTGCGGATCCGGGAGCTGAAGGACGACTACGTGAAGTTCGAGCTGCGGGAGACGGACGTGAGCATCGCGAACGCGCTGCGGCGGGTGATGCTGGCGGAGGTGCCGACGCTGGCGATCGACCTGGTGGAGATCGAGGTGAACTCGTCGGTGCTCAACGACGAGTTCATCGCCCACCGTCTCGGCCTCATCCCCCTCACCTCCGACGACGCCATGCGCATGCGCTTCTCTCGCGACTGCGACTCCTGCGACGGCGACGGCCAGTGCGACTACTGCTCCGTCGAGTTCCACCTCAACGTCCGCTGCGACTCCGACCAGACCCTTGACGTCACCAGCGCCGACCTCCGCAGCACGCTCCCCAACGTCTGCCCCGTCGACGTCGCCCACCGCGTCCTCGCCTCCGCCGACCCCAACTCCTACGACTCCTCCGACCAAAGGTAGCACAACCAAATCGCGCCTCTTCTCTTCTCTTCTCTCCTCTCCTCTCCTTTGATAGATGGATGGTGGCCACCGTTCCAAAACCACTCTAAACCCTAACCCTAGCTCGAACCCTTTCCCCCCCCTTTTTTCCCTTTAAAAAATCATTCCTTATTAAACTAGTTCCCTTTCTTTCTTTTGTTTTATTGTTTTGGGGAAAAAATTGTATAGCTTGGAGCATTGGATATTACTTGTTGTCCTATTACGCCTATTTATTGGTTAGTTGAATCGAGATTCACTGATACCTCTTCTCTTTTCTAGCCCCCAGTGCTTAATAAACCCTAATTCGTATCCTTTACCTTTTCCATTTTCTAAACCACAACCAGATTCCAGGAAAAGAGATAAAGAATTGCAAACGTTGGATGGATTTGTGGTATTGTATTTATAATTAGCTCTGGAATGCTTAGACAGTGATAAGATATTGCGTAGTCTTGCTCGTGTGTTTCAGTTCTATTATAAGCACTGTATAATATGGTACATCTATTAACTTTAGGGGCATACTTATCGTGAAGTTGCGGCGGGGGCAAGAATTGAGACTGCGAGCAATTGCCAGGAAGGGGATTGGGAAGGACCATGCGAAATGGTCACCTGCTGCAACTGTTACTTTTCTGTATGAACCTCAGATTCATATCAATGAAGAGTTGATGGAAACTCTGACACTCGAGGAAAAAAGAGCCTGGGTTGAGAGCAGTCCTACAAGAGTCTTTGGCATTGATCCGAGTACCCAACAGGTGGGCTCCTCTTTACTTTTCAAGTTAACGTGTGGGAAAACTGCATGACTTCAGTTCTTTTCTCTCTTGTGAAATTGGTGGTTATAATTTGGTATGGGCTGTTTATGGATGTCTTTGGGTCCCCTTGACAATTCTATGTGCTGCAGAGTTTTGCTTTGCCGTTGCCATGATGTTGAATTAAAACTCTTGCGAGTTCTTATTTTGAGGATGTTGGCGTCTTGATCTTTTAGTTTTGTAACTAGGCTTTGCAGATATTGTCTGCAGTAGGACTAACACATATCAAGGCTTCCTTGTTTGTATGGGTTTTGATAATTGTTGTAAATATGAGTTTCAATCATGCAATTATGCTTGTTGACCTTGTACAATATTGTCATTCATATAACTGTCTGAATGCCAGTATGTTCTTGCATTCATGTTCAGATCGAGGAAAATAATTGTTTGCATGGTATAAGATGCAGTGTTTAGACACAAAACAACTCATGTTCTGATACAACCATTGCTTGAAAATTTAGTTGGCAATTTTTTTTTTTTGTTCCATTATCATGTTTTTGCTTACTCTCGCTCTTCTTGGGTTGAGGTATTACTGCTAGAAGAGTATATTAGTAACTATGGAGTGACTTGACAGTTGACCAATCTGGCTGCACTGGGTGATGTCCTTTCTAGACAATTTGAAGAGAGTTTTAGGGAAATTATTAAAGTAGACAAAGGTGAGAAAAGGACACTACTAGGACTCAAAAATTAAACAAGTCTCCACATGCCAGTGCGGTCAGCAGTTATTGCCTTGAAACTATTTTTGAGGTTGCAAATGTGCCTCTCGGGGATTGTTGGAAGAAAACATTGTGATTACTCTTTGAAGCCAACTTTTTCAGTACTCATCTCCACAAAACTCTTCCTGTTAAATAAGATTGTGGTAAGCAGGTAAATCATGGAGTCATTGAAAGTCATCCTCTATGGTCCACAAAGTCCATTTCGTTGGATTCGAGTGAAGAGGATCTCCACTTCAAGCTCCTTGAAAGTTTGATGTCCATGTCCTTGGCAAATGATAATGACCAGGCACGTCATATGGCATCCCAAGAGTCAACATTAGCCAACCATATTTTCTAGAACTAAAAGGAAGTAATTCGAAGTTCTAAATTCTGGAATGAATATTTAACATAGGAGGGCAAATGTTAAGCAATATGAGTAAGAAACGTAATGTGATGGTTGGGGTCTAGTTGATTCATGGCCTGTTTCCATATCTGTCATCCACTCCCAAAACCTAGGCACAACTTCCAAAGTTGTTTGTCACATGAATCAATATTTGTGGAACCAGGAATTAAGAAGGCCATTATTGTGCTGAAAGGCTTTGCAAGTTGCAGGCGTTGTAGTTCCTTATTTGACTTTTTCCCCAATGTTTCTCTTCAGCTGAAAGAATGTGGCTAAATTCAGAGATGTGCATAGTTGGGAGGCCCATGCTAAGGACAAATTTGGTCTTCAACCACAGGCTGGAGCATCCATGCCTAGATCATCCTTGTAGAAATCCTAAATAGGAACCAATTCGCAATGTTATGCAGCACGATGTCCCTATAGATGATCTGTATATGCATGGAGAAGAAATCCACTGCTTCTAACCCCTGTTCCCATATTACAATTGTACTCTAGAGAGGCCACAGGGGCTGGATGCAATGAGTTCATTATCACTGACATTAACTATTGAAGAGGAAATAAGACAAATGATTTTGTTGTCTTATATATGAATCTACAAATTGCTTTTTGTGTATCTGGTATATTGAGAAATATGTATCAAGATTGCCAGTCATCATCATGCTCAATGAACTGATTATAGTTGCATTGATTTGTTGGTTTCAGATTTCATATTGGGAATTAGTTGCCCAGTCTACCAATGTTCATTTATAGTGGTGGATCATGAAGGCACTCCCAAAGCTTAGTTCATCTCGTTGTTGATATTCTACTTGAAATGTTCTTTTAGAAATATCGAAGCAAATCAATACTGGCTGCTGAATTTATCTAATGCCCATAGTGTTCGACATGGAAACTGAAATGGTTTATGCTTCTACTTCAATTGGCAATGACAACTATTAAGTAAGATATTCTGTTGTTAATCTCTGCCTATGACTCTATGAATATTGTGACAATTAATAAGAGCGTGGAATGTATATGATGTTTTGTTGGCTATGGACATAGCACCTTAGTAGGTTATATTAGAGGAGTTTAGGCTGTTTAGCCATGCCATAATAGCTGGATCTGGATAAGGCTTATCATCTACGGAAGAGTGAGCACACTCTTCTTAATTTATGTCTGTATAAGGACCCTTCACATTCTGTAAGCGTGCCTGTTTGTTTTGTCATTCATCATGCTCTTTCCTTACACATGGAATCTCTTATAGGCCCTTAAATACATGTTACCACAAATCCTCCAGTCCACATAAGGCCTTTTTTAACCTGTAACTACCTTAATGGCATCAGCTTTACATTATGTGCAATCAGCCCTATCAGGGGAATCATTAACATCATGGTCTGTGAATACATCCCATAAATTATGTGCTGCAGCATTTTATCTTCTCTGTTTACTTGTTAGAGTAAATTTGAAGATTCAATACAGGACCTCAGTTTGTTCTTGATCTGGGAATGGATTGGACAAGTTGCAATGCCAGGATTTGAAACATCACAGTTCATAGCTGAAGATCTTTAATTATTGACTTTTTTTTATCGTGAAGATGCCTATGATATTCTTCCTTGCATCTATTGAGTTTTATGCTTGACATATTATTTCATGTGGATGTCATTGCATATGTTCATTGCAAAGCAGTAGGTTTTTGTAATACATCATAGGTCAATTTTCTTTTAAAGATGTTTAAGATTGCTGCAACTCAGGTATATAGGAACTGCTGCTTGGTTGTGTCCTTCTATGCTTTCCATACAGTTGCTTGCAGCTGAATGGACTTACACTGCATAACAATGAGTAATTTGATTACTTCTTGATAGGGGGTGGCAGAACTATTATCCTCAACAACAATGGTCCATTCAAATAGATCTAGCTTAAATGAAATATAGTGATCGTGCACAATTTTTCATGGTGTGGCCTATCATTTGAAACTCCAGATTTTGACTACAATATTTGATTGTGGGTCGCTCAATTTATGTATCAGGTGGCGGTGGTTGATCCTGAGGCATACACCTATGACCAGGAAGTGATCAAGAAATCAGAGGCTATGGGGAAGCCTGGACTTGTTGAGATATATCCAAAAGAAGATGGCTTTATCTTCACTGTCGAATCAACAGGTGCCATCAAGGCTTCCCAATTGGTCATCAATGCTATAGAAGTCTTGAGGCAGAAGCTCGATGCAGTTCGTCTGCAAGAAGATGATTCTGATTTTGGTGAACTGAGTGCACACCTTCATGGCGGAGGCTAATGATTATGGCTTCTTCAAGTTTTGCTGCTCTAGATGCAATATTTGCTACTATTATGTCAGTGTGAGACTAATCATGCCAGTATTGTAGTGTTTAAACTGTTTTCCCGCGATGCTACATAGGCAGTTTGTCACATCTTTCTTAACCTTACTACATATAGCCTACTTGGGTACTGCACCACAGCTACAGTACATTCCTCATTTTTTGCCTCTTGCATCTCTAGTAATGTTGTTATGAGTCTGCTCTGACTGTTATCTTGGGCATGAAAATTCATATGCATGCATTCGTTGCATTTGTTGCTTCCTGATCGTGATGACTTCAGGAGCAGGTGAATACCATTTTGTTCAAGGCCAGTATCTTTTTTGAGGAGAAGATGGGCAATGCCATCAAAGTTTATGGAGATCATGAATTATAAAGGCGGGACTGCATCCAAATTGGTACCCAAACCATGACCTGGTACCCAATTCCTGAAGACTTTGGACCAGTTAGTTCTTCAAGGCTATTGAGTGTATGAGAGGATTAATTTTAGATCATATCTTGCCTTGATCCTTATTTTATCTCGGCTTTCCAAGTGATGGAAGTTGGTGATTTGTTTTATTGTGGCATGAGGTCTAATTCTGGAAGCAGTTTCCTTAACCGAAAATGTGGTGGAGCCAAGTAATAGTGGGATGTTGATAGGCTGTCTTCATAAAATGCTTTCAATGGTTCGTCCTCTTATATATTTAACTGCATCTAGATGGAGAAAGAGGGGGAAGAAGGGAATTCTGTTATCGAGTCAGGCGGCCATTGAACGCGGACCATATAAAGCACTAGTCTTTGTTAAATAAACACCAATGAAGGTATTGATGTTATTTATCAAGCTTGAACCTTGGTATTAATACAAGGTAGATCAAATTCTAAGCCTTTCAGAGATTGTCTCATCTTTTTGATTATAGGAGTTTACCCCGAAAAAAAAAATGTTGGTTGCTTTGAAGAGGGCAATTGGTGTTGCTGATTTTTTTCTTTGATGTCAGACGTGTAATATTATCCCTGTGAGAACTTTGCCCAGTTAAATTATAATCTATGTCCAAGGTAAAGCCTCATACTTTGTTATGCATTCATCTGAAAATCAGTTTTTGGTAAGCTGGCAACGGTAAAACTAATCAGCAGCTCAGGATCTCACTGCACAAGCTGTTACATAGAAGCATGAAACGGTAACTGTGTAACATCATGGAGTGACTTCTCTCTCTCAAGAAGAAAAGAAAGAACCGACCTTTTTACAATAAAAACAAGGCTGCATTTGCTCTTATTAGTACATTCATGGCAGTTTTTTTGGGTACAATAGAGGAGTCAGAGACTAAATAGAATTACATAGCGAACTAATAGCAACATAAGGGAGTATATCATAGACACAAAAGAGATGAGTAACCAACCAGCGACAACCATAAGCGCCTGCGACAAGAATTCGAGTCAGGGATAGAGGAAGAAAGTCTTGTTGCTGAAAACAACCAAATGACAGAGATGATGGAGGCTTGTCTTGCCAAATCTGCAGGCATTGAGACAGAAGACTGAAGAAAGTCGCCTGCTCCTTGCTGACCATAATAACCATGTCAAATACGCGGACATAGCTTGAGCCTGCCATCTCTACCTTTGCCTCGAACGTAGAGTGCTTTAGGGCCGGCAAAGAATGTGGCACAAACTGGCTGCTGCAAATAAGACTTGAATTGGTTCCAGCACTGGACGGCAAAAGGACAAGCCACCATTACATGATTCAGATCTTCAATACCATCTGCACAGAGACCACAATAAAGATTGGCACCAGATAACAAACCCCTCTGAAATAGAATTCTCTTTGCATGGAAGTCGCATCCATAACAACTTCCACCAAAAAAAAACATAGAAAACAGACCCTCATTGGTACAGTCAACTTCCACACCTTTAGGATAATCTATTATAGCCCCAGGCAAGCTGTTCTGACCATGAATGTTGCGTCGAAGGAATTCTGCACCCCTAGTGTTAGACAATAAGAGGTGAATGAGAAAATAGGCTCCAAAGTGACCTACTTGAAAGGTTGCTTCTTAAAAGAAATGTGTCTCTTCAAAAAGAGATGCATCTATTCATTTGTATGGATGCATCTTTTTATTGCATCTATTCATTTGTATGGATGCATCTTTTCATTTAAAAGACATGACTATTCGTAAGGATGTATCTTTTTATTTGAATAGAAAAGACATACCTCTTCATTTGGTGTCTGTTCTGAAAAATCACCATGAACTCTATAAATAGAGTCTTCCTCCAACCATTTTACACACTGAATTTTTCAATTCATCTAGTTCTCACATTCTAGAGTTTTTAGAGAGCATTAGTGAGTTCATTCAAAGAGAGTACAAAAACTCAATTTTTGGTTTGCCGTACGAACAACCTGGTGTGCTTCTTTTGTTTGTGAAGATCATTGTATCCTAAGATGCAGATGCTCAAGAGATCCAAAGCATCTGTGTGGAGGGCGAAATTTATCTTAAAGACATAATGTCAAATACTAGCCTTGATCTTACATAGTTGAATCTTTATTTAAGATTAGATTTATTTTCATTGATTTATTATTCAATTTATTTTATAAATTCACAATACACACAAACCACACCTGGTTCAACATTTCAGCTGAAAGGGAGGAAGGCAATATGTGGGTGTTCCATTCCTTGTTAGGTGTCAAGAAAAGTATTGACAGGAAGATCCAAGCAGTCAGCCTCTATATTGATCTACATAGGCCAGTGACTTAAGGAATGGATAGTCCCTCCCGAACCAACGGTCCACATATATTGAGATTAAGTCAAATATCCATATTGGCATAGCTTATTCGGTATACGGGAGCAACATCTTGGCCTCCTATAAGAAATACCAAGGTTGCTGCTAAGGAGGACAGGCCCAATCCTCCTCCGTCTTTAGAAGAACATAAAATCTCCCAAGCAATAAGATGAAGGCTTCTTCTATCAGATGGATGACCCCATAGAAAGGCTCGGAATTCCTTTTACAAGTTAAAGCATGATTGAAACAGCCACATAAAGGCAAGACATTGGTACAGAGGACAGCACAGCCTACAGAAGGGTGTGCATATACCCACTAATATCTTAGTTTTGCTGCCACTTTGTCCGATAAGTAATTGTAATGAGCAGCTTTCAATTTTGAACCCAATAATATTGGAATACCAAGATATTTCCATACCCTATGCATAACTGACATAGGAATCATGCTCTGAATTTGTCTTTTGATATTAGTAGGTGTGGAGGGACTAAAACTAATTTGGGATTTTGCAACATTAATAGCTTGACCTGAGTAATGGATGTAAGCCTCAAGAAGTATCTCTAAAACAATTAGACTCTTAACAGAAGCCCGAGCCCACCAAGAGACAATCATTTGCAAACGATACGTGAGAAAGAAACTAGGATCCTCCTGATCTCGGTTGATAAATATACAATAATTTACTCCCAACAGCATCATGCAAAATCCTGGAGAACATCACGGAGTCGAGAATAAGTAAATAAGGAGACTGCCTCGGGCCACACAAAGTGTGAAACTAAGAGGTAGGAGACCCATTTATCAATAAAGCATATTTAGGATGCAAAATACGAGCCCGGATCCATTGTATGAACCGATCATGAAACCCATATTGAATCAACACCCGCAATAAAAAACTCCACTGAATCAAGAATTTATAGCATTTATATCATGCAAGGTGCGGCACTTTAGACTCTAGATAAAGGTCTAACCAATGACCCATAGCAAACATTGTATCCAATCTTTTTCCAGACTCTGGCCAAACCCAATCTATTGTTGCACCAAGTAAATTTAGGACTCTGGCCGAACCCAATCTATTATTGCACCAAGTAAATTTAGGACCTGAAACCCTAAATCGATCATCAAACCCAAAGTGCTAACAAAGGCCCTCTGAATCTTCAGCTTGTAGAAAACAATTAAAGTACTCCCTCGTAAGCAAAATGGGAAGCCTTAAGGACAACATTCGGCAAAACATTCTGTATAAATCGACGTTGTATCCGACGGGTGGTAGCATACACGACACCCATAACCCATGCACATAAGACCCTTGTGAGGAGTGATTACACCACACACCAATTGCCTATCTGTGTGGATAAAATTAAGATCTTTCCGCCATGATATGATAATATCCCCAGACAGACCTACCGAAAGCACCATATATATACATCCCATAGAGGCAAGGAGTCTCCACAATACAACAAAAAGAAGGCTGATGCTGTTATCACCATGGGAATATTGTGTGAGGATTTTGTCACCATACTATGAAATAAAATATATCATTGTAATTCTGGTAGATATTCATAGTGCTGGAATCAATAGAGTTTGGGGTAGGCAGAGGGCTAGTTATTGTCATAGTTAAGCCAGCCACTAAACAGGTAATAGAGTTGTATTTGTTTGGACTTTAAATCAAATTCATCAGGTAGCTAAAAATTATTTTTGGATGGGTTGATAGGGCTGGAAACTTTACTGTTGTTTCACGGATTCTAGGTGGTCCAGGGAACAAGGGTAAACATGCAAGTTGGATAAATGGGACGAGTGCCGAGACCAAGAATGTTCCCTACCAAAAATCTCCTACCATTCTTTTAATCAAACTTGGCATTGTAGAATCTTGTAATTATATTTCTAGGTTCTAACGCCAATCCAAGCAACATATTTTTCACATCGAACCCCCAAAAAGTAAGATTGTTTGGATCCTAATTCCTGCTGGTAATCTGCATCTTGGCACATATAATATATAAGATAGAAAACATAAAGATCTATCATCTATGCTAAAAGAGAAAAATGGAACAATATATGGTACAACTAGCTTTAAATGTTGGAAATTTTCTGAAGACGTTTTGTTTTCTGGAGAAACAGATGAAATGTCCAAGTACAATCTATTTTGATACACCAAAAATGAAAAAACAGAGAGAGAGAGAGAGAGAGAGAGAGAGAAATTACCATCTGAAAAATTGAATATTCTATGCTTCATTTGCTAATCCCAAATTTTGAAGTTTCTGAGGAGTGTGTGCATGTTTGTACGTGTCTTTTTATATTTATCCTGTTATTCTTTCGCATGCAATTGTGATCGCAGAGGAGGATATGCCAAAAATCTGACCATCGGTGATGGGAGCTCCCTTTGTACGAGTGCATGAGACGGCACTTGCTGAATCGCAATCATCTTTCTTTCCGAGAGGACTTGAAGCCCAACAGAACACTTCCGTGCTGTTGGGCCCATTAAGTCTGGCTTCAAGCCCAACAGAAAGTCCTAGTACCCTTCCTCACCTCCCCTGTTTCTTTACACCCAACAATCCATAAGAGTTTCCTTACAAAGACTAATTAGCATTAGGACTAAAACTGAATCGGATATGAATTGGATATCAGTATCTACATTTACAAATCAGATATTAGAGGCACGTATATATATATATATATATATATACGGATATAAATTAGATAGTTAAACTTTATGACTACAAAATCAAATATATTACTAGGTAAATGGTAAATAAAGTTAATAGCATGTTACTATGGTTATATATATTTTTAAAAATTTCATTAGTAGTATATTTAGATAGGATAGTTGTCTATCTATATCTATATCTATTGTTCTTTGACGGATATAGGTATAGATACGGATATTAGTAGAATGCTCAAATTTCTACTCATAATTGAATAGATTTGAATGTGAAAACGGATCTGGACGAATGTTTTCCATCCACTTTTATTCCTAATTGACACCATCAGTTTTATCTGTTTGGATGACCGACCGGCTAATCCTTGTCATACTTCTTTCACAAGTTGGGAGGTACTAAGATTTGAGGCGAAAGAAATTACCCATTGTTACGGGGGAACTTAGCCACCATGCCCCACGTGACCGGCACGCGCGCCCAGGAAGACTACGGCAGCCCCTTGATCCAGCAATCCGACCCCGAGTCGGACATCTTCGTCTCCGCAGCCCGACCCCGAGTCGGCTGTCCCTTGATCCAGCAATCCGACCCCGAGTCGGACATCTTCGGCTCCGCAGCCCGACCCCGAGTCCGCAGCCCCTTGATCCAGCGATCCGACCCCGAGTCGGATATCTTCGTCTCCGCAGCCCGACCCCGAGTCGGACATCTCTCGATAACGACAGGCTATTCCCCAGAGGCACGCCGCAGCCTCCTGCTCCACTACTCCCTGCAACGGTTGTATCTGGCGCTGCTCCACGATCTCCTGTAACAGCCGTACAAGGCGGAGCTCCACTACGCCCTGTCATGGCCGTACCCAGCGCTGCCCCACGACGCCCTGTAACGGCCGTGTCAGTGGCAGCTCCATCGTGCCCCACGATGACGAACCCCCCTGAAAGACCCCCCAGCCTGGTATATATGCGGCTGGGGGAGGAGGGGGGGTAAGCAAGAACTTCCAGTGCATTCTCTTACTTGCTACTATTATCTCTCCTTCTCCTCCAATCTCCTCTGACTTGATCGTCGGAGGGCCCCCACTACCCCAGTGGTGGTGCGAGGCTTGCTTGCAGGTTTCCCGGTGGAAGGTGGAGCGCAATCAACACCAACCAAGGCAACTCAAACGGAACCCCGTTCACACCGCTGTGCCAATCGTTCTCGATTTGGACCACCAGCAACAGTTGGCGCTAGAAGGAGGGCCCGAATCTCAGAGCGATCGTAATGGCACGGCGAGGTGGTCGTGGAGCTTCCAATGCCTCCGGTCGCGGGGCCTCTCGCGCCTCCGGCCGGGAGGCCGCTGCGTCTCCAACACATTCTCAGCAACACTCCACCGTTCCACCCCCCATTCAGATGGTCGAAGCCGCTCAGTTCGACCAGTTAGCCCAGCAGGTTCGCACCCTCGCGGAGGCAGTGCAGAACCTGCAGGGTGTGATGTCTCGGGCGCCGCAGCGGGCCCAGGAGCCGCTGCTCCCTGAGCGCTCACCTGTCCTCCTCAACCCGCGCTCCTTCCTCTCCCATGGGGAGGAGCGCCGGCGCGAGGAAGATTCTCGAGCACGGTCCATTCTGCCGGGACCTTCCCATCGGAGCTGCGCGGGGTACGAGAGGCGGGCCCAGGCGCGTTCCCAGACCCCCCAGTCCTCAAGGAACCCGCGCTCCAGTCGGTCCCCCTCTCGGTGCTCCTTGTCTCCCACCCATCGGTCGCGCTCCCTGGACCGGCGGGTGGACGATCTCCACCGACAACTCCAGGTCCTGAAGGGCCACTCCAAAGATCCCTTCGCCGACTTGGAGATCTCCTCCCAGCCGGCGCTTGCCTCGAGGATCCTGCGGACCCCGAATCCGCCGGGGTTTAAAATGCCGGCGATCGAGCCCTATGACGGGGCGGCGGACCCGCGGGATCACGTCGAGAGTTTCAGGACCCTTATGCTCCTCCACGGAGCATCAGATCCTCTCCTCTGCAAGGCCTTCCCGGCGACCCTCCGTGGCCCGGCAAGGGCGTGGTTCGCCGGCTTGGAGGCTAACTCAATCCAGTCCTTCGACCAGTTTACTCGCCTCTTCATCACCCATTTCGCCGTCAGTAGCCGGCGGCGACTGGTCTCCGACTCCCTCTTTGATGTCCGGCAAAACGAGGGAGAAAGCTTGCGGGATTATCTTACCCGCTTCAACAAGGCTACGCTGGAAGTCCGGAACCTGAGCCAGGAGGTGGCTCTTTCAGCCCTGAAGCGTGGCTTCCGAAAGGGCAGACTCACCTTCTCCCTGGACAAACGCCTGCCGCGGAGCTTCCCGGAGCTGTTGTCCCGGGCGAACCAGTATGCGGACGCCGAGGAGGCGGCCGCCCACCGGAGCAAGGAGGCCGCCGAGATCCCTCCGAAGCTCGGGAAGAAAAGGCGAAAAGAGGCACGCCAGAGGAGGAGCCCGACGCCTCAACGTCGGCGCAGAAGCCTGTCGCCGGCGAGGAACCACGGCGCCCTACGCCCTCGTTCTCCGCCCCGACGCTTCAACCGGTACACTCCTCTCCTGACTCCCCGGGCCCAGATCCTCATGGAAATCAAGGGGCGGGAGGACCTCCCGGTCCCGAGACAGATAAAGAAGATTCCCGGGAGGAGGCCCTCTCGGGCGTACTGTGAGTACCACCGGGACCACGGCCACGACACCGAAGACTTCTTCCAGCTTCGGGACGAGATCGAGGCTCTCATCCGCCGAGGGCGTCTCGGTCGATATGTGAACGACCGACGTCCCCCCGCAGACCCGCGTCCGGCCGACCCAGCCCCTCAGGAGCCTCGGGAGCAGAATCGACCCGTCGCGGGCGTGATCCACACTATCACTGGGGGCTGCCCCCGGCCCGAGAGGAATGCAGGGGGCTCGACTGAAGCGTCAGGGGCAGCCGTCGCAAAGAGGCAGAGGGTCGGTAATGTAATCACTTTTTGTGATGAAGATGTAAAGGGGGTTCAGACCCCCCACGATGACGCCATGGTGATCTCCCTCACTATGGCAAATTATGATGTAAAGCGTGTTCTTGTGGATAGTGGAAGCTCAGCTGATATTTTGTTTTACGAGGCCTTCCAAAAGATGAGCTTGTCCAGACAATTGTTGCACAAAACATCCACCCCCCTCATAGGATTCACTGGTGACGCTATCTCGGCCAAAGGTGTCGTTGAGCTGCCTGTGACTGCGGGCGTTGCACCCGCAGAAGCCACGGTGCGGCTCGGGTTCTTGGTCGTCCGTGTTCCCTCGGCCTACAACGCTATCCTCGGACGATCCGGACTGAACGCCCTTCGCGCGGTGGTCTCTACGTACCACTTGCTCATGCGGCTCCCCACGGCGGCCGGGATTGGAGAGGTCCGAGGTGACCAACTGACCGCAAGGCAATGTTTCCTAGCAACTCTCAAAGGGAAGAAGCCTGTAGAAGCCTTAAGCGTCGAGTCCCTCGACGCCAGAGACGAGGTGGCCTTGCGGCACGGGGAGCCGGCCGAGGGTGTGATCGAAGTTCCCCTCGAGGAAGGTCGCCCGGACAGGACGATCCGGGTCGGCGCCAATCTCGACCTGGGAGCTCGGGCCCGGTTGGTGGAATTCCTCCGAGCCAATGTCGATGTGTTTGCCTGGTCGGCGGCCGATGTACCTGGGATCGACCCGGAGGTCATTTCTCACGCCCTCAACGTCGACCCGACCCACCGACCGGTAAAACAGAAGAAGAGACACTGTGCCCCGGATCGGATCCGAGTGGTCGACCAGGAGGTAGACAAGCTCTTGGAGGCAGGATTCATAAGGGAGGTCAGCTACCCCGAATGGCTGGCAAATGTCGTACTTGTCCGGAAGGCGAGCGGAAAGTGGAGGATGTGCGTCGACTACACCGACCTGAACAAGGCATGCCCCAAGGATAGCTTTCCGCTTCCGCGGATAGACCAACTGGTCGACGCGACTTCCGGATATCAGCTGCTGTCTTTCATGGACGCCTTCTCCGGCTACAACCAGATAATGATGGCTCCACAGGACGAGGAGAAAACTGCCTTTATAACAGACCGGGGGTTGTACTGTTACAAGGTAATGCCCTTCGGTCTGAAGAATGCTGGCGCCACTTACCAGCGCCTCGTCAACAAAATCTTCAAAGAACAAATTGGCCGGAACATGGAGGTGTACGTGGACGATATGCTGGTGAAGAGCCGCCATGCAGACCAGCACATCGCGGATCTGGAGGAGACTTTCGCCACCTTGTGGAAGTTTCACATGAAGCTGAACCCAGCGAAGTGCGCCTTTGGCGCTTCGGCCGGGAGGTTCCTCGGTTTCATTGTCAACCAGCGGGGGATCGAAGCCAATCCGGACAAAATCAAGGCCATCCAAGATATGTCCCCTCCGACCAAAGTGAAGGAGGTTCAGGAGCTCGCTGGGAGGGTCGCCGCGCTCGGACGATTTGTGGCAAAATCGGCCGAACGCTGCCAACCTTTCTTCAAGGTGTTGAAACGCCCGAAAGACTTCCTCTGGACGGCCGAATGTCAAGCAGCATTCGACCAGCTCAAGGAGTACTTGGCGTCTCCTCCCCTGCTGTCCAAGCCGCAAGAAGGGGAGATGCTCTACCTCTATCTGGCGGTCTCCCCAACCGCAGTCAGTGCGGTACTGGTTCGGGAAGAGGCAAAGCTCCAGAAGCCTGTGTACTACATCAGCCGGGTCCTACGGGATGCCGAGACGCGGTATACGAAGGCTGAAAAGATCGCCTTCGCGCTGCTGACCGCGACCAGGAGGCTTCGCCCCTATTTCCAGGCCCATTCTGTCACCCTCTTGACCGATCAACCGCTGCGGCAGATCCTCAGCAATCCTGAGAATGCGGGACGGCTGGTGAAGTGGGCAGTAGAACTTGGTGAGTTCGACATCCGCTACCAGCCCCGACCCGCCATCAAGGCCCAGGCGCTCGCGGATTTCCTCGCTGAGTGCACGGTGCAGGAGGCGGAACCTAGGTCGCCGGAAACACCCAGCCTCGACCTCCCGATTTGGACGCTTCACATCGATGGGTCGTCGAACCCCGAAGGTGGAGGGGCCGGGCTGGTCCTTACCAGTCCTGATGGAGTGATAGCCGAGTATGCCTTGAGGTTCGGATTTCCAGTGACCAACAACGAGGCGGAGTACGAGGCCCTAGTCACGGGACTCAAACTCACCAAGGAGCTCGGCATCCGGCGCCTGAAGGTCTTCACCGACTCCCAGCTGGTGGTCGGGCAGGTCCGTGGGGAGTTCGAAGCCCGGAACCCGACCATGCAGAATTACGTCCGGAAGGTGCAAGCACTCATTCCCGACCTCGGCAGTGTCGACATCCAGCAGGTCCCAAGAAGTGAAAATGCCAGGGCCGACAGGTTGTCCCGCTTAGTGGGCGCAGACGCGCACAACTTGTCGAGGGCGATCTACCTGGAGACCCTAGATGCCCCGAGCATCGGCAAGGCTGGAGCGGTGATGGCGATTGATCCGGAGCCGTCTTGGATGGACCCGCTTGTCGCCTACCTCGCCGAAGGGATCCTCCCTGAAGACGAAGATCAAGCTCGGCGACCTGTTATGAAGTCCGCCCACTACGTACTCTATGAAGGGAGGCTGTATCGGACCTCGTTCACCGCCCCCCTCTTAAAGTGCCTCCGCCCCTCGGAAGCGGCCTACGTCCTCGGCGAAGTCCACGAAGGCGTTTGCAGATCACACCTGGGGGCTAGGTCCTTGGCGCACAAGATCATGAGGCAAGGCTATTATTGGCCTACCTTGTTGGAGGACTCAAAGGATCATGTACGGAAATGCGACGCCTGCCAGCGCCACGCCAACGTCCAGAGAGTCCCTTCTGTCCCCTTGGCACCAATCACTGCACCCTGGCCCTTCGCCCAGTGGGAAATGGATATCCTCGGACCATTCCCCGTCGCTTCAGCTCAGCGGAAATTTTTGATTGTTGCAATCGACTACTTCACCAAGTGGGTGGAGGCAGAGCCGCTGGCCACTATCACGGAGGCGCAAGTCCGGAAGTTCGTGAAGAAGAACATCATTGTCCGATTTGGGGTACCCCGGGTCCTCATCTCGGATAATGGCCGACAGTTCGACAACAAGCATTTCCGTGACTTCTGCGAGGAGTTCGGGATCGAGCATCGGTTCACATCTGTGTCGCATCCCCAAACCAACGGCGAGGCCGAGGTCACAAATCGGACAATCCTCCAAGGAATCAAAGCGCGAATCGGTCGGACGGGGCAAGCTTGGGTCGAAGAACTCGAGAATGTCCTTTGGGCGTATCGGACCACGCATCGGACCCCTACCGGGGAGATGCCTTTCAGCCTAACCTATGGCACGGAAGCCGTTGTCCCCGTGGAGCTCGGACTCCCCTCACCTCGGGTGGCCGCGCACCGACCCGAGGCCAATTCGGAGCAACTCCGAGGGAACCTGGATCTCTTGGAAGAAGCGAGAAAAATGGCGCAGGTTCGGATGGCGATGTATCAGCGGAGGGTGGCCCGATATTACAACTCCAAGGTCCGACCGAAGCTTTTCAGAATCGGAGATCTGGTGCTAAGGCGAGCTAAAGCATCTCAACCTGCGGAAGGTGGGAAGCTAGCGCCAAATTGGGAAGGCCCGTATAGGGTTCGCTGGGTAAACCGACCTGGCTCCTACCAGTTGGAGGCCCTAGATGGTCGAGAAATTCCAAGGAGCTGGAATTCCGCTAACCTGCGGATGTATTACCAGTAGAACGACAATGCCAGAAAGACAGTTCAAAAATGTATAACACTTTTCATTTCAATAATTTCTGGTTACAACGGCGTGCTCGTGTGATTACAAGGAATTCCCAGAGGGGAATTAGGGTGTAAAGAAAGTAAAGAAGAGGTGGAGACTCCGAGGAGCTGGAGATCTGGGATCCCGAAACCTCCATCCGAAGCGGCTGCAATCCCATCGAAAGTGGGTGCTTCTAACCGGAGGCGCCATCGACGTCTCACGAAAAAGACGAAGAGCCAGCGCGGATGAAGAAGAAGTGGACGAAGGAGAAGTCCACACTGCTCCTACCCAGAGGCGCCATCCACGCCTCACGAAAAAGACGAGGAGCCGCCGCAGACGAAGCTCCCGCTGCCTCCAGGGGAACGCCACCTCCAAGGGATATTCCGGTCCTCCCCAGTGTTAGGGGAGAGAAGGAATACAAGGGAGAAGAGCATATGGAGGCGCGGTCCCGGATCAAGCGCCTGGTGCGGAGCTCAATCGGGAGGCCGAACTTCAAGGAGGGGAGACGTGATCCCGGATGAAACGCCTAGAGCGGAGTTCCGTCAGGGAGAACCTCCTTGTTGATCCCAGATGAAACGGCTAGTTGGCGGAAGTCGCAAAGGGCGCGCCTCCCGTTCCTTCGGTAGGGGTCTTTCAACCATGCGCCGGAGAGGAGGCCCACGATCCATGGCAACCTGAACAGCTCCGGCTTGGCAGGCTCCATCGCACCTGCACCTATATTTATAGCCAAACTGCGGCCCCCCGGTCGTTCCGATGCGGGTGGCTCCAATAAATGCGGGCGCATTGAATCCGGAGCCGATCCGGCTCTCGAGGCGTATCTTTCCGCAATTTCCTAAGCGTTATTCTCCTTAATCGCATTCTTTGTGCAGGACACTCCGAGTGGCCTGTACCCCTAGGTCCACATATCTCCGCTCGCGCCCAGGCCGCATCCGCCTCGAAGAACGCGCGTATCGCGGCCGCTTAACTGACACTCCTCGCAAGCAGCAACTGGCGATCCGATTTCCCAGGTAACCCCTCAATTAGCATTTAATGCCCATCTGGTGTTCCCCAGGCGACGCTTGGAGAGGAGGAGAAACACGATCGCAGCTGGCCACGGAGAAATCCCGTCGGGCGGCAAGCGACAGGCGCACGACCAGCGAGCGGAATTTCCCGAGGCTCGGCCCTCGGATGCCAGGCTAACCCGATGATCATCCCGGGAGCAGACTAGCCTGAAGCCCCGACCGGTCGCCTCGGCTTGCGCCAGCCTTGGCCGACCAACGAGCGGAATTTCCCGAGGCTCGGCCCTCGGATGCCAGGCTAACCCGATGATCATCCCGGGAGCAGACTAGCCTGAAGCCCCGACCGGTCGCCTCGGCTTGCGCCAGCCTTGGCCGACCAACGAGCGGAATTTCCCGAGGCTCGGCCTTCGGATGCCAGGCTAACCCGATGATCATTCCGGGAGCAGACTAGCCTGAAGCCCCGACCGGTCGCCTCGGCTTGCGCCAGCCTTGGCCGACCAATGAGCGGAATTTCCCGAGGCTCGGCCCTCGGATGCCAGGCTAACCCGATGATCATCCCGGGAGCAGACTAGCCTGAAGCCCCGACCGGTCGCCTCGGCTTGCGCCAGCCTTGGCCGACCAACGAGCGGAATTTTCCGAGGCTCGGCCTTCGGATGCCAGGCTAACCCGATGATCATCCCGGGAGCAGACTAGCCTGAAGCCCCGACCGGTCGCCTCGGCTTGCGCCAGCCTTGGCCGACCAACGAGCGGAATTTTCCGAGGCTCGGCCCTCGGATGCCAGGCTAACCCGATGATCATCCCGGGAGCAGACTAGCCTGAAGCCCCGACCGGTCGCCTCGGCTTGCGCCAGCCTTGGCCGACCAACGAGCGGAATTTCCCGAGGCTCGGCCTTCGGATGCCAGGCTAACCCGATGATCATCCCGGGAGCAGACTAGCCTGAAGCCCCGACCGGTCGCCTCGGCTTGCGCCAGCCTTGGCCGACCAATGAGCGAAATTTCCCGAGGCTCGGCCCTCGGATGCCAGGCTAACCCGATGATCATCCCGGGAGCAGACTAGCCTGAAGCCCCGACCGGTCGCTTCGGTTTGCGCCAGCCTTGGCCGACCAACGAGCGAAATTTTCTGAGGCCTAACCCTCGGATGCCTGGCTTAGCGCCGGAAGAAGTTCCTGAGGCCTAACCCTCGGATGCCTGGCTTAGCACCGGAAGAAGTTCCTGAGGCCTAACCCTCGGATGCCTGGCCTAGTGCCGGAAGAATTTCCTGAGGCCTAACCCTCGGATGCCTGGCCTAGTGCCGGAAGAATTTCCTGAGGCCTAACCCTCGGATGCCCGGCTTAGCGCCGGAAGAAGTTCCTGAGGCCTAACCCTCGGATGCCTGGCCTAGTGCCGGAAGAATTTTCTGAGGCCTAACCCTCGGATGCCTGGCCTAGTGCCGGAAGAATTTCCTGAGGCCTAACCCTCGGATGCCTGGCCTAGTGCCGGAAGAATTTCCTGAGGCCTAACCCTCGGATGCCCGGCTTAGCGCCGGAAGAAGTTCCTGAGGCCTAACCCTCGGATACCTGGCTTAGCGCCGGAAGAATTCCCTGAGGCCTAACCCTCAGATACCTGGCCTAGCGCCCGAAGAATTTCAAGAGTCGGGAGTCAGCGAGACGCTACCAAGAGTTAAAAAGAAGAAGGACGAAAATGAAATGAAGAAACTCTATTTGCATTAACTTTCATTGTTTCAGGGCCGAGACCCATACAACTTGGCAAAATGCCAACACACAAAGAAAAGAACAAAAATACAGAAGGTCAGCTTGGAGGAACCCCCGGGTCGGGAACGCCGGGCACGTCCGCAGGGGGTAGGGAGACGGTTGGAGAATCAGCAGGCAATGGCGCCGGAGGGGAGTCGAGAAGGGAGATCCCACTCAGGTCAATTTCGGGGTACTTAGCCGACACCCTTGCCAGGCCTTCCTCGAAGCCTAAGACAAAGGAGTCGGACCCCGCGTCCGACATGTCACGGACGAACTCGTCAGACTGACGATAGGCCTGTACCGCCTCCGACATATCACGGGTGAACTCGGCGGACTGACGATAAGCCTGTACCGCCTGACGCCCGATCTCCGCACTCTTCTCGGCCAGCGCCGCCTCTGCCCGCTCCATAATCTGAGCCTTCGCCTCCAAGACCTTCGCCACAATCCGGTCATCCGCCTCGGAGGAGACCCTCAGCAGATCAGCCTGAGCCTCCTTGTGCTTCGCCTCGGCAGCAATGCGAGCAGCCTTAGCCTCCTCCAGGCGCGAATGAAGCTCCTGGTCGCTCGCGCGGAACTTCTCCAAGGCCGACTCCAATTCGCCCAGCTTGGCTTCAAGAGACCGGGTTCGGTTGCGGGCGTTGTCGGCTGACCGCTGGGCCTTCTCCCACCTCTCCCGGTAGTCGGCAGCCTTCCGGGACTGCTTCTCGGCCCGCTCCTCCGCCTTCTTGATCTCGCCCTCGAGACCCGAGGCAACCTTGAGTTGCTCCTGAGCCTCCAACAGTTGCTTCTCGAGGGTGACGAAGCCGAGTGCCCGCTCTTCGGCCACCTGGAGCCTCATCTCGAGGTCCCTGGTCGTCCTCCCCGCCGCAGCCTGACCTCCCTCCTCTACTGCCTTCAGTTGGCTCTCGGCCCTTGCCAGAAGCCTCGCCTGTTCCTCGTAGCACTCCTCCAGGCGGATCATGTACTGGGCGAGCTAAGAGATAAGAAAAACGAGGGCGTCAGGCGGGGATCAACAGAGCCTATGAATGATGAAAGCGACCAAAAGAACACTCACCGACATGAGACAGACGCAGCTGGCAGCCCCAACGTCAGGGACCCTCATCTCCCGGACCCGCCTGCGGTCCTTCTCCAGCAGCACCGTCTCGATGAGGTTTCGGGCGCCGGCGAAAGTGAAGGCCGACCCCGACTTCTCCCCGGAGTCGGACGGTGGTTCTGCAGCCTTACCCTTACCCATCGCTTGGGGAAGAGTCATGCTGACCATGCTCGGGGCGGGGACCGCCCCTGGAATTGACAGGGTCCCGCTCGGCCGGGGCCTCGGCGCGTCCCTCCTCGTATCATCCGGAGCCGACCGAGTCGAAGGCTGGGCTGGTGACCGATCACGTCCGACCCGTCCATCTCGGGCGCGCCCGGGTGATGCCTCCGGAGAAACGGTAGTCTCGGCATCGGAGGGCTGATACAGCGTCAACTGCCGGTCCGCACCCGCGGCGTCCCCCTGATCGGTGGGTCCGGACCCGTCTGTCGGCGTCAGAGTCACCTGCTGGCGGGACTTCTTCGCCGGTGGGGCCCCGCTCGGAGGAGCTCGTTTCTTCCTCCGGACTGCTTCCAGTAGGGACGTCCTACCAACAGCCGTTGCCTTGTCCGACCGCATGACGTCGTCGATCTCTGCAAAAAGGACTAGGTGGTCGGAGGTTGAGAAACTGAAGGAATGATCGAGACGAAAGAGGAGAAAAGAGCTAAAAAAGAAATGGTGGCGGGTTCACGGTCAGCGGGGACCAAGCTCAGACCGACGTTCACCAAGGTATCCTCGGAAATAAGGCGAGCCACCGGGGGGAGCCGGCCCTCGGCAACCAACCCCTTCAAGACGGCGACGCCATCGGATTCCTCCCTCGACAACCTCGATAGGCCAATCGGGGACTTCATCGGCGTCTCCCAGGTTGCCCTGATTCCCCAAGAGGGATCTACGTCAATGAAAAAGAAACGCTCCTTCCAGCCGTGAATGGAGGAAGGAGCCTCCTTGACGAGGCCGCACCCTCGCCGCGCCGCAAAGCACCACCACCCTCTGTCCTGGGGGTGGCCGTTCAGGCCGTAGCATTCCCAAAAGACATTCAGGGTGGCGGAAACCTCGTGCATGCGGCAGAGAACCTGGAAGGCCGTCAGGGCGCACCATGAGTTCGGCACCAGTTGCGTCGGCGCCACTCTTAAACCCCGAAGCACCTGCACAACTAAGTCCGAGGGGGGAAACCGGAACCCGGCCTGAAGAATGCCCTCATTGATGGCAACCTTCCCTGGAGGAGGATGGGACATCCTCTCCTCAGGCCCCGGGAGCGTAACATTGCAGGCCTCGGGAAGGTGGTATCGAGCCACGAACCTATCTAGGTCTTCGGCGACCAGCTCCGACTTAATGCGGTCTGCTCTCACTTCGCCCATCCCTAATGGCCAGTGAATCTACGGTCAGGACGGGGTCAAAAAGGGGGAAAGGACCGGAACGACTGGAGTACACTAATACAGAAGGAGAAAGTATGGAGAGCCTTAAATTGAAGAATGGGGCAACTCACCGGAAAAGAAGGAAGAACGGCTCCGAGAGCGTCAAAGGAGGAGCAAGCGAACAGTCCGACGGCAATGACGGCATCGCAAAGGAGAAACTCGAAGATGTCTGTAAAGAGAAAGGCGGACGGAGGAGGGCCCCCGGTTAAATAGGCGGAAAGGTGGGCGACGCCTCGGTGACGCCAGAGGACGCCTGGCTGCCGAAGGGTCGCTCGCGCCCCAAAGGCAAATCGACGCCATTAAGGAAAGATGTCCGCCGAAATCCTCAGACTGCCAGGTCAGCAACAACCGCCATACGCCATAAAGAAGGCGGGGAGCTCGAAGCGCGCGCGCCTCTCCGAGGGATGGCGGCAATCTCGAAGCATCACTCCCTTCACCCGTTCCCCTTCTGGTTCCGGGCTCGGAAGTGGGGGGCTACTGTTACGGGGGAACTTAGCCACCATGCCCCACGTGACCGGCACGCGCGCCCAGGAAGACTACGGCAGCCCCTTGATCCAGCAATCCGACCCCGAGTCGGACATCTTCGTCTCCGCAGCCCGACCCCGAGTCGGCTGCCCCTTGATCCAGCAATCCGACCCCGAGTCGGACATCTTCGGCTCCGCAGCCCGACCCCGAGTCGGCAGCCCCTTGATCCAGCGATCCGACCCCGAGTCGGATATCTTCGTCTCCGCAGCCCGACCCCGAGTCGGACATCTCTCGATAACGACAGGCTATTCCCCAGAGGCACGCCGCAGCCTCCTGCTCCACTACTCCCTGCAACGGTTGTATCTGGCGCTGCTCCACGATCCCCTGTAACAGCCGTACAAGGCGGAGCTCCACTACGCCCTGTCATGGCCGTACCCAGCGCTGCCCCACGACGCCCTGTAACGGCCGTGTCAGTGGCAGCTCCATCGTGCCCCACGATGACGAACCCCCCTGAAAGACCCCCCAGCCTGGTATATATGCGGCTGGGGGAGGAGGGGGGGTAAGCAAGAACTTCCAGTGCATTCTCTTACTTGCTACTATTATCTCTCCTTCTCCTCCAATCTCCTCTGACTTGATCGTCGGAGGGCCCCCACTACCCCAGTGGTGGTGCGAGGCTTGCTTGCAGGTTTCCCGGTGGAAGGTGGAGCGCAATCAACACCAACCAAGGCAACTCAAACGGAACCCCGTTCACACCGCTGTGCCAATCGTTCTCGGTTTGGACCACCAGCAACACCCATAATCAAGGGAATTCATAGATTCCGCACTCACATGATCAAAATGATAGAAGACTGCCAAAAGCTACCCAAAGAGGGTGTAAACTTGATTTTTGTGAATGGTTGAGGATAAGAAAAAAAAATGGCTAAAAAAGGCCTCAATTTCCATGAATGCTGCGAACATGTGTGATTACCCCCTTTTCAAGTAGGTTTAATTTGTGGGATATCTTGAAGTGTTTGTCTTGAAAATGACTTTTGATAATTTTCAGTTTTGCAGATTTGCATAAAAAATTCCATGCAAATATTGCCGATCATTAGAACACGTACTCTTCTCCCATAAAGTCTAGAGTGTTATAATAAATATGACTGGCAGTATAGAAATCTATGTCTACAAAGAAATGAAAGGCTCGTGCCACACAATTAGCATCTACATTGATATGTATTACAATAAAACCTACGAGTTATATTGCAAAATCCTATTAGATCCTTAAACAACCCTAAATGAGTCATCGGCGAGCTAGAGAAGAAGGAAAACGAGTAATACCATGCATGGTGCTCAACCTTGGCATCAAAAATTCTCTTGGAATGGCAATACACAATGAGGTTGTGGTAAAAAGTATCAACTAATCTATACCTCCGCAGAGATAAAATGCTTAGTTTTTTTTATCTGAAAGAAGGGAACTATTCATCAATTCACTTATTTCTATCCAGAAACAAATCTTTTGCATGGTCCATGCAACAGGATCCAGGATCTACCAGCATTGTGATTCTGTGTGGTGGGGGCCATCTCCATCAGCTGTCTCTAGTCTTTGATGAGATGGCAGCTACCGGAACCCATGCGACCCCTCTTGCAATCAAGGCTTATCATGGGAGTGAATGCAGAAAGCGAGCAGTCCAAAGGCCAGTGGACATCCCTGCTGCCCTGATAGAGTTCACGCAAGCCCTATGAGCTCCGGGCCCTCCTCCCTGAGCCCCACACTGGCCGTCTCATTTAGAACTGGCTCGGGGACAGCGTCCATATAATATAATTGGACGAGGGCCGACCCTGCTTCGTATTATTGGCTATCGGCCGTGCGAGGTCTCCTCGTCTCCTGCAATCGTTATTAAGTTCTTGCTGCAAGGATTTTGTCGCACATACATCCATCTGCCAACGGTTCGAAACCCGTGAACAAAATGACCTCCTACCCTGTGCCAACCACTCCAATAGATGCGCCTTTTTATTTATTATTTTCATTCTTTTAGATCGATACGAATCTGGCATAAATATACAAAATATCTCGAAAAAGAGATAGCAATGCCGTACCGCAATCCAATCTGCTGCTCTATTTGTCTCCTGGTAAAAATATCTCGCTGTATACTCCTTTGATGGAAGTGGATTAAGTAGTCATGGTTGCAACTAATTTAGGCCTATGATAATTAATTGCCTAGATACAGACTTAGCGAGTTAGGCTTCATGAAACTAGTTAGAAGAATCATGGTATATCCCAGGTAGATCAATCTATCTCTCAAATGAGTTTCTCTGCAAATGCTATGCATTACTCGGCAACTATGAGGAAAAGAGGACCTATATATGAAAAGGCTAGACCAGATAAAGATTAGTTTTTTGATACAAAAAATAAAACAGGTGCTTCTCATCCCAAAAAAAAAAGTGAGGGGCTCGAGGTAGTACAACTTATTAAAACTTCGTTATGGTATTAAAGGCATTATTGAGCGTTTTCTTAGGTTTCCCCTTTGCTTCCTAGGTTTCGTCCAGATTGATGACCAAGGACTTTCCCTGTCTTAACAGGTTCTCGGCATATATCATGCGGAGTTCCAAAGTGATACTGCAAGAAGAAACAATTTGAGGAATATCTGTTGCTGAACTTTACTATGATAATAAATTTCTCCATATAAAGTGCCTACTTTGGAATGAGATGGTCCATCATTATTACTGTAACACAAGTGGTTCGACAAGGATTTATGAAATTGTGCATCAATCATCTAGCTTTCATCCCATAATTTTTTGTTCCACAAATCATATGCTTTCTACATACATATATACAAACATACATGCATATATATATATATATATATATATATATATATATATATATATATATATATATATATATATATATATATATATATATATATATATTCTAGGATTTATTTTAATCCATAATTAAGTTAGCCTAAGTTCATAAGAGACAGAAGATATCTATCGAGGCATGTTATATTTTAAAGGCTGATCAACCGTAGCATGCAGAAAACATGACTTAGTACATGGACGACATGTTATATAGTTATTTAGTAATTGTACCTGAATTGTTATTTTTTTTTATTGTTTATTATTTTTTTTATGTCCTTATTCTTATTTTGATGGAAATTGTAAGATCTTTTTATTGAGGCAGCATGGAATCTTATCTTCTGATAGACAGAAATCATTGACCAATCTTCCATTTGTCAAGCCTCCCAAAAAACAAATACATTTTTCAGTGCTAAAAGGCCATATGTATGAGAGGCAGGTCCGTTATCCATTGTTTATTAGACTATCTAATTGTCCTATTCTCTATCCATCACACTCGTCTCTAGGGGGAAATGTATGGTTGATGCTCCATAGGACACTCAGGTCGGTCGACGTATACCGAACGTTCATGTACATCTTTTTTTTTCTTTTTTGATTGAACCTTGTGTCCCCCATGTTAGACACTGTCTAATTGTATGTACCTAAACAAACCTGCCATGTCATCCTAGTCCATCTTTCTTTCTAGGGGTGCTTGACCAAGATTTTATTCTTGCAAAGGTTGTTAATTCTTGGAGCAGCAGCATTCATCATAGTTAAAATGCTTGAAAAGTAGTCGGTGATTTAAATAGTGTGAGCAAATAAACATCGGAAAAAGTAGGATGTCCATATATGTAGGCACTTTTGTACAAGAACACCATGCACCGATCTGTTCAGTGTCACAGCCATAGCCTGCATAAAGATCACTGTACCACGCCCGCAGGGTTGCCAACCTAAGCATCCATTCTCGCTCCCAGGCCTGCATAGCGTTTGCAACAGTAGCTTTTCAGACCAGACTCTGAGAGAGAGAGAGAGAGATGATGGATGATATTTCTCCGGATGGTAACATCTATTAATTTGTATACTGGAGAGAGAGAGAGAGAGAGAGAGAGAGAGAGAGAGGAAGGAAAGGTTATAGGAGAGGCTTCTGTTTTTTTTTTTTCTTCTTCAATTCTTTGTTTTCTGATATATTTCTATATCTTCAGTTCTTCTTTATTTTCCTAGTGCCTTACTTTCCATATGAACATATTTCATGGGGAATTCTACTGTCGGTGTCCTTAAAGGAAGTACGTAGGAGGCGGACCGAGTCAAAAAAGAGGACTCGCCATCATATTATTCCACAATAATTGTGTAGGGCGAAGGGAGTGATCTTTTTGATGCTTCCTCTGGGATAAAAACAAAGGCACCTTGAAAAGAAGATCAGGGAACCGCGAAGAAAGCTAGAATGGCCCTCACAATTCAAAGGCTTGTTCCCCATTTCAAACCCCACGCGACTTTTTGGAGTGTGAGGGGTGGGTGGGGGATCTTTCCCTCCTTTAATTCATTTCTATTTTGTCTTCTTCTAAGGTGATGAGACTTGTGTGCATGAGACATGAGTATGTCTTTTTCTTGCTGCGTGTACGTGAAGCTTTAATGTTCAGTTTATTGATTACTCATCGACCCATTGAAGTTGCAGCAAAAACTCTCTGCTTATATTCTTCTCTGTTTTTTTCTGAAAAAGTTAAATGACAGCACGTAGTTTGATGAATTATCACAGCTAAACCATTTTAGCAACTAAATAATCAAAATGATTGCGATTCCACAAGTTGTATAATTGTAGCATCCCTCTTTTATTTATTTCCCACTTGTTTCTTTTTATTATCAAAATTATTTTCTTTAATCAGTTACATATTTACATAGAAGAGTTAACTTTTTTAGGCTTTTCAAGCGATCTTCTTCAGGTATGCAAAATCATGATGCGTGGTGCTACGCACCTACTTCTACATACATGTCGAATATTAAATAGTTAAATAGTAACAGTAGATTATTTGAGCTTTTCGTTTCCCTTGAGAAGAGGGGGAAAAAATACAGCCAATCCGGTGCATTAATGAAGAATTTCTTCTCTCAATGTGCAAAAAAATCAGTGCCAAACATGCCCATATTAGGTCATTTAATAGGAACACTGCTGCGGCTCTCTGTTGCTAAGAGATATATAAAAAGATGAGAATATAACAAGATAAGGGCTGTCTCATTATATTTCAGAAATTTCATATGGCACCTAGGAAAAGCAGTGTTAATTGAGTAATCATATGACTTCGAAAATAAAGTCAAGAGCAACACAGAAATTGATTCAGTTAAAATTTATTTATGAAGTAAATGGTGACTACAATAACAGGTTGCGAGTACGGTATGTTACTCCAAACTAAAGATCGTAACCACATCTACAATTGCATCTGGTCCCGGTTGGCACGATGTAAGTACGTTCATGATATATTAAAATTTCTCCTTCCATTCCTTGAACTTCCAAAACTTCAAGCTTTTCATGCAATGTATCAGTATCTCCGTACCAGATACCAGACTAAACTTGGGACTTAAGGGTTTCTTTTTCCAGCTTCGAAGGCTATAGTTACAAAGGCTGTAAAGAAACAAGGAATGTTTGTATATGTGCATTTAAACAGGCACCACGCTATATATGAAGTACGTGATGCAGTGCAATTGCTAAAGTATGTCTTGTTCCTTTATTTTCTTGTAGAGCTACAGTATTGGAGCATAGGGAATAAAAAAAAAGTAATGTCGTAGAGCTGTGCGATTGGACGTAACCACTTCAAAATGGCCCAACTTTTTTATACGTAAATGAGAGGATGCGAGTTTCAATACCGTCAAAAGTCAAGCGTATGAAGTACTGCAGCTACAAGTATATAAGTATATAAGGAATCCTACCTATCATGTCATATTAAAAGTTCTTCATTTCAACCCTTCTTATGCTCTCTAGTTAGTATTGCACACTTGCACCGATATCACTCGCTGCCGAGAGTATTATTACAAAACAGAGTTGAGACCAGGAAAGCAAGCCATAATGGACATGGTTTTAGTTGGAAGCCAACTTGATTCCATTGTCCAGTCCAGCCATGCTAATAATGAAGTAAACTCGACAAGGCATCAAGTGTTAGTCAACAAGCACAGCTGTTTAGAATTGAAAACGCTTGAATCATCCCACCGGCTACGCAGAATGGAGAAAATATGAAAGGCTTCCAAGTCTAAATATGGAAGGCTTCCAAGTGTTAAAAGAGAGAGCTGATATCATCCATCCCCTGTCATGACACCAGAACCGCAAGGATATATTTAAAAACAATGATCTTCTGACCGTTGCTCTGTTCTGAAGTGATCCGACCCGATATGGGCTCCCACATGCTACGAACGCGCCATCCCATCGAATGCTGGGGAAGAAAAGATGGTTTTGGTGTGGTTGTTGGGGGTTCGTCCGGCTCCACTTCTCGTCTCGATTGGTGTCAAAAGGGGAGAAAGGAAAGAGCGCAGTACTCAAGGACACTCCGCCCTTTCCCCTTTATTTAGCTGCTTCCTCACAAGGCTTAAGGTACCAAAGAAAGCCTTTGTTTAAGCTAAGTCGTGCCACAAGACACGCAGGTTTGTGCCTCGGAACGAGTAATGACAAACACGTGATTTGGTGTGGAAAGAGGAAAAGGCGAGAGGAAGGCAGCACATGGAGAGAGGACTTGCGGGTGTCCGTTAGCAGACTCGCAGCGCTTGGGGCTTTGGTTTCGTGGGTTAATCTAAGCGAGGGGGCTTAAAAAGTCCATGGAGGGTTGTGGGATTTCAAGGGCTCTCCGACTCTGCCCTCGAGGTCAAACGCCAAAAAAAGTCCAAATCCCTCCCTCTTTCCCTCCCTCCAACTGTGCTGGTTAGCTTTAAATGAAGCATGCCAGAGGCAATATAAAGTACAAATACAATGGCTAGCAACATGATCTTATGCACATAAAATGACAATTAGTTACTAAACTTCTCACTCTTCTTTTTTTAATTATAGCCACCATCCCCGGCGGGCCCCTCTTCTACTATACTCGTTTTTATTAGCTTTTAATGAAGCTGCCAAAAGAAGCCGGAAGTAATTGCACTGCCAACATGGCCACAGGCAATAAATGTTCACTTGTTATTGAGCTTTTATATTCCCTCCAACCTTCCTTTCTTTTATCCCTCTGCAGTCTTTAATTCACCCTCTCAATCTCTCTCTCTCTCTCTCTGTAGTTGTACCATTTTGCTTCCAGTGAAGCATGCCACCGGAGGGTATGGAAGGGGGAAAAACCCATAGCCCAATGACACAATAACTAAAAGCATAGAAAAATAAATGATCACTTGCTAGTCCTTATCATTATTGTGTCCATGAGAGGCGAGAGAGAGAGAGAGAGAGAGAGAGAGAGGGAGGCACAAGTGTTCGTGAAAATAAGAATTCATGGGAACCACGCATTGATGAAAACGGATAGGACACGAGCTAGAGGCACAGTTGCACTGGGCCAAAAGGAACAGTAGCATGGCAACAGTGGGACCAAAGCCTCTTTTATCTTGTCAACTAAAGGAAAAGAAAAATGCCACCCATCTCTGCTTCCTGTTTCCTCCCTCTCCTTCCAAGTTCCCAACTCTTCTCCACCTTATCATCCCAAGTCCCGACCATAGAAAAAACTTGCTCCCAAGAGCTCCGGGCCATTACTGAGTTCCCAAACTCAAAGGCAGAGATGGAAGGCAGTCTGCTTCTGATAACATGCATAAACCATATAACTTAATCTACTCTAAATGGAAACGGCATTGCAATCCAGACTTGGCTGCTTGTGGTGAACAAGCCGATCCCCGTTCTCCCCACTTGGACCCTCTCGAAAGGCTTTGGCGGCAATGCAGTTGGGTCTCTTGAGGGGAGGAAGCTCCGGCGAAGACGAGGCCGAGAGGGAGGGCCACATTGCCCAGGCGTCGCAGCTCGACGAGCTCTCGCAACTCAAGCACGAACCCAGCACCGCATTAGGACTGGGTGGTGAGGGATACCGATCCAAGGAGGCGAACAGGTGCTTCCTTTTGTGACCGTGACCAATATCACCACCACGGCTGCCACCAACGCGGTCCAGAATAAGCTCAAAGCATTCTTCCACCTTTTCCTGGAGTTTGTGCTTGACCGGTTAGGGGACCGTAATAACATAATGAGGACAAAAGGCGCAAGTGATTTCCGGGAAAAAGTGGGAAAAGATGAAACCTTGGGAGCGTTGAGGAGGGCCTGGAGGTGTTGGGTCTCGTGGCACCCCACGGCAGCGGCGCCATTGCCGGGCTCCAGCTGCTGGCCCAATGCGTGCCGCATCGCCGCCGCCGCCCACACCGATGCCGGATACCGGACCCATCTCCGGTCTTTAACCACCAAGTGAAAAATAAATAAATAAGGAATCAGAGAAAGGAGGCATTTATGTAGAGATTTTAAGAAAGAGGGAAGGAGAACCCACCGGCTATCACGGAGAGGAGAATGGCCTCGCAGCGACAACGGGCGGCGGACGAGGAGGTGAGATTACCGCTTTGGGATTTGGGGAGAAGGTGGGGGAGGAGGAGGTGGATAAACGAAAGTGGGGTGACGGAATTCATCCGCCAGCCGAGGGCGGAGAGCACGAGGAGCTCCATCCGCCGCACGGTCTTGGCCTCGAACACGTACCCGGCCTCGACCTCCGCCTCCGCCGCGGCCAGCTGGAGGTCGAGGAGGAGGGGAACGTACGTCTCCTCCACCTTCGCCGCCAGGGAGAGGCACGCCACCGCCGACAGCCGCCCCATCCACGGCCGATCCCCCTGCAGCCCGAGCCCACCTCCGCCGGAGAGGAAGCACCGGTCGAGGTAGTTCACGGCGAGCACCGCCGTGAGAGCAGAAAACCCATGGCAGGCGGCCGCCCGCGCCACCCACTCCACCGCGCCCCTCCTCGCGGAGCGCAGATAGAGTTCGTCGCCGCCGTCAGAGGACAGCGCGGGGTGGGTCTCCCATTGTTTGGCAACCAGAGAACCCAAGAGCTCCGCCCAGTCCTCCTGCGGCTCCGCCGCCGCCTCGGCGGCCGGGATGGGGAAGTGGGAGGGAAGAGGAGCATCGTCGTCGAGCTCCAGCTGTTCTTCCGGGCAGTAGAGAGGGTCGAGGAGGGAGCTGAGAGCCATTATACGTTGCCGTCCTACTCTTCTTCTTCTTCTTCTTCTTCTAGGGGGAAGAAGAGGTGGTGGGTTTTGCTCATGATGTGCAGGGGTTATAGTTGTGGAGGGAGGAGGGAGAGTAGAAGAGGAGGGAAGAGATGGAGTGGCTTCCCCTCATCTCCTTTTAGCTCTCTCTTCTTCTTCTTCTCCTCCTCCTCTCTTCGTTTGTCGCTGTTTTATATCTTTACCTTCGCTAAAGCTGGCTCTGTCGCCCTCTTCTCTTTCTCTCTCTTGTCCTTTTCTCCTGATGTGGTGACTCTACTGGGCTTCGGTTGCGGCGGCGAGGGGGAGAGAGAGAGAGAGAGAGAGGAGGGGGAAAAGGGCGGGCTTTACCGGGGTTTGGGGGTTTCGCAACGCCTTCGCCTGTCTCTGCTGGCTCTCTTCTTTTTTATACTATTCTCTTTAGTTTTATCTTTCTTTTCTCGTGCTGGTTTTTACTGTAGATGACATACAGTACGTCCCGGGGAAAAAATTTAAAATGTGACCCAGAAATGCTATGCATAGCTACAGAAGAAGAACAGCAATTCGACTTGCTGCTGCTGTTCAATGTGGTGAACCAGCATGCGAGTATTTGACCATGGTGAGCCAGCTCAATGAGCTAGGTGCTAGTGGTGGTGCATCATCAATGTATCTCTGGAGTCTGGACAGTGCAATTTAAAATATAAATTGGGCCATAACCCTTAATGAGCTAGGTGCTAGTGGTGGTGCATCATCATGCAACATCTGCCACTTGGCCTCGGTGACTTGCAGGCGGGCAGGGTTGAGTCTAGATCAGGATATGGTCAGCAGCAGTTGCAGGATCAATAATTAAATTGGCTCGGATCCCATTTATCGACTTCTTATAAGTCACATTGGGTCGACAATGATCTTAGGTCTTCGCTAGGGTCTGATTGGATCCGAAGATATTTTTTTTTTAGTTAAAAACCTGCCAAATCAAAAGAAAATAAAAGATACAGAGAAAAGATAAAACTGCTAATAACGTCCAGATGAACTTTCTGGAGTGGCAAGCTACAAATGAGTCGACCCAGTCTGCTACTCAATTCGCCTTTCGGAACACATGTGCTGCTTGGAAAGAGGTAAACTCTCTAGTCAGTCGACGCATCTCTCCAATTAGTGGGGGGTCATCCCCATATCTATCCACACTACAGATCCAGTTAATCACCGAGGAGGAATCCCCCTCAAGGCACACCCTATTAGCACCAAGAACGCACCTCGCATAGGAGATACCCTCCCAAGCTGCCCGTAACTCTGCCCCGACAACGGTCAAACCTGGGGTACGCCGGCCGCTGCTGCAATCAGCCTGCCAAGATGGTCTCTGATCACAAACTCGACACCTTCCAAGACTCCATCCATCGACATACCACCATCGAAATTTACTTTGAGATGACCGGAGGGTGGGGGTACCCAAGAAAGAAGAGTAAACCTGGGCGCTATCAAAGCAGTACAGGTACCCCAGATGTCCCTAGTTGTCCCAAGAAAAATCGGTGTGATCACTGTGGAAACCTCCGTAGCATGGATCAAAGCTCTCTCCGCCACTGTCCTCGGGGACGACCTCCTACCCTCAAACATCTTGATGGATGGATGAATAAACCAAGTTGGTTTACCTCAGTCCGGATTGAATTTAAGAAAATCTAAAATGATATAACATCTTCCAAGATCTTGACTGGTATTCAGAACTAAGATATCGGCTTGAGATTTTGGAATCTTGATGGATATGATAAATCTAAAATCAATACAAGGCATTGATATTGAGATTTCATTAAGAGTTTAATGCAAAGCTGTAACCATGAGATATAAGTGAAAAGGTGGTTCAAAAATACCAACTGCTATGCCAGTACATTTGGACCGATATGTTAGAATTCTTCAATTTCATCTTGGCTGATATAATAAGGACCAAGATAATCTTTAAGCCATGGCGATGATGGCCCAATAGCCAATAGAAACTAAGATCTTAGTCACATGATGAAGACCTTAGTCGGGTAACATTAGATTTTGGTTCATCTTGGTTAATATTGAATGTAAGAAAATCTCAAAAGATATAAGATAAGAGATCTTGGCTAATATCTGGGCTGGAAATAATGGCCGAGATATCAAAATCTTTGCTGATAAAGAAATTCTAGGATTTCTGCACAGTATTAATTTTGAAATTTACGTAAATAAAAGGGAATCACAAAATATCAGTTGATATGTTATGTTGGTATAACATTGACCAATATTTTGGAACTCATCAGTTTGTATTGTCTGATACGATGAGGGTGGAGATAATCTATTACAATATTGATGAAGGCTCAATACTAATACAAATTGAGATTTCTTGCAAAATGAAAACCCTGCGGGCAAGATTAGTTTAGGATCAACTCAAAATATTTGTACTCAATCTAAAGGAAGCTTAGATCTCAATTAGGAAGACATCCAATCTAAGAGTTTGATTTTTAATTAGAAAATCATTTTTTAATGAAAATTCTAGAATTCTCCTATTAACTAAATATTTTTGGAAAATACAAGTATACAAGTCACAGTGGGAAAATGGTTTGATAATTGAATAAAAATCACTACACTTTTGCATTCTTTTAATCATTATTAGACAAATAACAATCAGTCGAGGTGTTACCTTATCAAGCTAGTAAAGTTGTGATGCTGCACCGAACACAGGAAAAGCTACTGTGGTGACGAGTCGAGTCAAACTCAGGATGACTGCTGCTGCTGCAAAATAGGGAGACATAGGAAGAGGGAGGAAGAAGAGGCAGAGAGGAGGAGAAGAGGGAGAAGCAGAGAGGAGGAAGAGAGAGACAGGAAGGGAGGAAGAGAGATGGAAGGAAGAGAGGTGGGGGGAGAAAATTTTTAATCACTTCATTAAAACCCTAATCATGAAGATAGTCCCCTATATATAGGGCCCAAATAAACACAATTAACATAAAACCCCTTATATAGAAATAACTCCAAATAAGCCCAAAAATAACACAAATATGCCCTACACTAATAAAATGCAAATAAGCCCAGAAATAAAAATAAAATAAACATGCAAATAAGATGGTAGACTAGAAGGGCGGATAATCAACTCTGATATCCCCATCAAGTTGTTAGTTGGATGAAGCGATCTAGGATTGATTGTTGCCTTCGGTAAGACTTGTCGGTTGCTCAGGGTTTTTGGAGGAGGGCTACCTTGTGGTGTAGCTCATCACCTACAAGCCCTTCTACCAATAAAGAGACAAATAATAATCACTAAGTATTATTGCTCATGAATTACATTCACTAAAAATGGTAAATAATATCATAATATTATACTCAATGACAAATGCAATTTGTTTTAAATAATGTATATAGAAAATATTGGTAGTTTAAAAATGAACTAAAGGAAAATTAAAAATGAGGGCAAATTGATTTGCCATCTAACTGCAAGCAGATGGTACAACAAATATTATTAACCACAAGTGTTTTCCTAATTAGGTTTAGTTGATAGTACATGTCAAAATGTTTATCAAAGTATACAAATTGTAATTAGGGATGGTAATGGATCGGGAATGGTTTGAATAGGCTATTATTTGTACCTACCTTGTGCTTGTCTCAGGGCGGGGCGAGGCATGCAGAGTTAGATGGGACGGAATGAGACGTGTAAAGTCGGATGGGGCCGCTTGAACGATTTGGATTGGGTAAAGCAACAAAAATCAAATAAATAAATAAACTATAAAAATAATTTTTAATACCATTTGGAGTCGAAGATATACAATATAACATATCAAATTTTCAACAATAATATAAACATAACAAACAAAATATTGTTCTTTAAGAAGTTAAGTATTCATTAAATTAAGAAAAGTGATCAACTAAAAAATAAATAACTAAGCATCATTTCATGTAATCTTTTACGTGTTCAATTTTTGTCACGAGTGGAGCATCTATGACAAAAGGTGGAGAGAAGATCTGTGAAAAGTTATATATCCATGCCTGTCTTGAATCCATTGTAGGTTGGATAAAACCTGCCCTATTAAGGCCGGGTAGGTACTCAATGGAGCATGGTAAATTGTTATCCCTTATTGTAATGAGGGATCCGATGAAAATGATGCTCAAAATTAGCATAAAGAGTGATAAAATGGTGATAATACAATCAACGGAATGAAAGGAAAATGTGCATATGAAGTATTATTTGACTATTTCATCTCTTGGTGACTTCTGATAAAGTTCTATTTTATAGAGTTAAAACCAGTATCACTTGATATAATGGATGATGGAGGGAGTCTAAGTAAACAAAAGAACCTTTTTAGGAATGAGAACATTGAGATCTATATGTATGGCAGAATTAAGAAATATGAAAGGGAGTACAAAAGCTAGCACCATTATAATTAAAACAACACTGAGGAGAGCCAATTGAAATAGTTCAAAGATGGGGATGAAAAATTTTAAAAGGATTCGATATGGAGAGGAATTCAAATTTATATAACATGTCTAGAAACAAAGAGAGAAGAATTCAAACCTTGATGGATAACACTTGCATGTAAAAGATCTAGAAAAGCTTGCAAATAATATTAGATGGCGTCTTGAATTGACCAGTGACATTGGACAACCTGACTCCAAGTACTACTAGAAAAGTGGCATAATGCCTATGAGCGCGAGTTCTCTGTGGCGCGGCACCATGTGGCCTCCTCTATGCCACGCCTGGTTGCATCTTGGGACAAGCATGGGCCGAGTGCCATGGCATTTTCCATGTCAGAGATATCGAACAACTGCGATGGGAAAAAAAAATTATATTATCTGGTTACATTTTTATGCCCCCGTATACCTTATAATTAAACATGGCTAGATTTGTTATCCTTGGGCATAAACACACAGACACACACAAAGCAATGCATGGAGACTTGAATCTTAATACACAAAAGACATCTCCTTATTCTTTGATTGCAAAGCCCCAGCTTCCACAATAGCACGGATCATCCCTCTCAAGTAATAATGTCACTTGCATGGCAATCAACCTTTTACTCCTTTCGCTAGATTATTCCATGAAGGAAGAGTCAAATAATAATGACGGACAGAGCTCCCCTCTTGGGAAAAAGTGAAGGACTTACAAACCCACGAAGCTAACTTTGATTACCATAGAAAAGCCTCTAATTTGTCAAAACAAAACTCATCATAACTAACCAATGCACATAAATAAATGAAGAAACGGGATCTGCCTCGATCCGTGGTTACCCTTTTTCCAAATCACTGGGAGTCACTTCAAGAGTGAAAGGCCTAGTATTACTCTTCTTGCAAAGAAAAATTTCTAGTATGGATGGATACACGATTACCATGCACCTTTATCAATATATATATATATATATAGAGAGAGATATATATATATATAAAACAGCCCATGTTCCATTATTCTCTGCCTCTTTTTTTTTTTTTTTTCCCTTTTCGTTCTCTCTCCCTCCCTTTTAGGGCTACTTTTCTCTTTCCTATCTTTCCAGATCCCTTGTTCCTTCCTTTCATCGTTTCAAGGAAGGAAAAGATATCAGGTACAGATTCGACGTAATAGTAGTTTCATGCTAAGCACCTGCGGATATGAGGTGGTAAGTAAACTTTGGCTTGCCGTGTTTCCAATACGTACTCTTTTTAGTTTTTTTTTTTTTTTTTGTAACAACATAAAAAGAACATGAAGTCCAGTGGAGACTAGATACAGTTTGGTACAGGAGACGAGGAATGGAAAAGCCTGAAAGGGTGAGATGGGGACGAAAAAATTGAGAGAAGAAACGGTTTTTCTTTATGGGGTCCAGCCAACAACGGTGCTCTCCTCTTCCGTATACACACTTTCCTGAATTTGGTCAAACCGTACTCGGCTTCAGAGCAAACACTAATGGAGTCATCTGCATCTCTCTGAGAAGGTGAAATGGATGGGCATCAGAGCAAGGGTGAAAGATTTTTAAGAGCGGATTTGATGCCTGAAAGTAACGTAGGTGAACCAACAATCAGGCTGCAATGTTCTCTCTTTCAGTGCAATATGATGCGATTCATCAGAGGTATTCCATTGAGCGTTTAGCTAGATGCCATGTAGTAGAGGCATCGTCACAAGGCAATAGGCTTCTCTCACGGCAGGGGCGCATGAAAAACACAAGGGAAGCCAAAGGAAAGCACAGAATAATGACATGATCTTCAACAGATATTTTAAAGGGCATCCACAAGGATCATCGTAAAGGTTGAAAGACTTGACTTTCTTGGAATATCATAAGAATACTGTGAGATCAGAAAGATGATTAACTAGACTTTGTTTTAATTATGGTATCGGGAGCTACTGTTCAGAAATGGAAGACATAAGCAACCTTCGAGGTGGCAAAGGAGTATACATACCTCTTGCTGCACCTCGAGTGTGTGAACATGTGAGAAAATGATCCGTTTTAGCTTGCAGCTCTGAAAAAAAAAACTCTTGCCATATCAAGGTGCTCAGACAGCAACTAATCAGATTCATCGAGCTTCAGTACCAAACTTCAGGCTGCAGTACAGTAAAAATTATTTTTTGCCTCAGATCAGCAATGTCACGAACTTTTACAACAAGAATAATGTGTGACCCCACGATTTTTTCAAGAGAAGCATTTAAGCGGGGAACACATTAAAAAAGATCATCTAACATATTTCATTTCATTACATTGGTCCGAGCTGCAGCTGCTAAATAAGTTTTCTAGGTCGGTGGAACAAAACAGCAACTGAATTCAGAAGCAACAAGCACTATGCAAAACTGGAATGAGACCAATAACTTGACCTGTCCTCCATGTCAATAACCAGTGAGAATCTTGCGTGGTTGGACGAGCAAAATATATAAATGACAAGGTACGTAAAATCCTCAGCCACGTTTGAAATGTTCTCGGATGAACCTTTCTGCATGAGATGGGTACTTTTCTCGAATATATGCTCGAAGACACTTCTGGTAGGAAAAATCTATCCAGACACCATCAGTTCTTACAACGAACAGGCATCTTGAATTTCTGAATTGTGGATGTCGATCAACCTTTGAAAACATAAATCAAGTAAGCTTCTATCAATAACCTAATATGCTCATTAGAGTTCTGTACATCCAGATTTGTGACCTGAAATAATCCTAAATGAATAGGGAAAAACCAGTTATCGGTCTTAAGTAGAAGCACATTTTTTTTCCATCCAAAAAAGTTCCCTATTCTATGTGCAAACAAACATGCACGCATAAAGAAAAGGAAAAAAAATCTCCCACTATTCTATGTATACATAAGCTAGGTAAACTGCTTAACAAGATAACAGATACAGAATGGAAAAGCGAGGAGAAATAAGAGGTAATGTTTCTCAGAAAAAAGAAGAAAAAGATTAGCTTGACGAATATAGAAATTAAATCTATTGAAAAGTAAAATTATTGATGCAGTCAACAGTTGGATTTTGTATATTAAATTTTTAAAACTTAGAATTTCCATGTATAACAAGACACATAATTTCCCACTTATTTCCAGGCATTCTTGCATTTTCATACTTGAAGTAGCAAACCTGCTATGGCTTCCTGGGAAACCTAAGAACACGGAGAATGTGATTGCTCAAAACGATGACAGCAATTTGGTTCATAGAAAACAAGAACACACAATGTGAAGTCTCAGATTCTTCTGCATACTCAGGCAAGAAGTTCAACTAGAACTTGAGAAAATAATCCATCAAGAACAATGCGAAAAAGAAATGCATATTGGCAATCTTTATAAATCATTAGCACCTGAATGCATTTACATATAAAGGACAAAAGATGAATGCAACATTTATTGTATACATCACACAGCTACATGGGTAGCTAAATGGCACTCTCACCATCTCAGATGCTACTCATCATATAAAAAGACAATAGTTGGAACCTCGGTAAATGCGTCTTCCATAGGTGCAACACATATCATCTCAAGCATTTTTTAGAATAAAATTATAATTTCTGTGGTCTTTCCTGCTTTTGGAAAACAGAATATGTTGTTACATTGCTGTTGGCCAGGAGTGACTGGATGTTGACAGTATTTATTCCACCCACAAGTACAAGTTTTCCACTCAAATAATTGAACAATTATTCTGTGCACTGTTTTGATGTTCAACTTGGCTAGGTACAATGTAGGGCAACCAAGTAGCTCAAGAAAAAGGATCTAGGTTGAAAGAGAATTCCCTCGAATAAAAAAGCAGAAACATATAATAAACATATTAATTTTAATAACCACATAGCATTTCATAACCATGAAACCACATCTCACATTGTTAATAAAGCCATGATAGAAACTAACAGAAGGCTGGCACCTGAAGAACAGTCAATGCGACACCTAATTGAACAGGTTTTTTATATTCGATCGTGATTCCCATGCACTACTCAGTTACTCATACAAGTCAATTTGGCTAAGTATTTTCCTACGCTAAGGCATGAAGGCAGTTGGCCATATCAAGCATTATTTCCTCTTGTTCTAGACTCTTTCCAATTTTTTTATCATTTTAAACATACTAAAGGCACATTGAATTTAAAAAAACAAGTTACATGAAATAAGTGAAGCTTAAAAGAGATTGGGGGCTCTAAGAGAGGGAAAATATGAAAGATAGCTCAAATCAAGTTATATAATCAACTTTGAGTTGGTTCGCTTGCATTATAGACGGCTTCACAATTATGGCAACCTCTGTTGGCACAGGGCATAGTGTGTCATTCTTATCATACGGGCCAATACACATCAACACATTAATACAGGCCAGTGCAAATATGCACCCTTTATCATTCTGGTGGTTGTGTGGACATCATATGACATGTAGCACATGGACTGACTGAAATCCTTGGCTAAACCTCCAACAATCCTAACTTCATCTCTTTCCATCCAGATATTTTAAGAAAACGGTCCAGGCACCTTAATTTCATGTTAAGAGATGCAATAAATCAATGTATGTGTAACCAAATGCAAATATGTTATGTACTATAAGTATGATTTTTACTGAATTACCGTTAGTATTTTTAAATATAAGGTCTTTCCATAGAGATAAAATAATATAGGCGGTGCTTAAACACAATATGCACATGCAGGCATTGGAGTTAATATGCCACAATTTTCTATCTTAAGGTCTTCTCTGCAGATGTACTGGCCTGATGATGAAATCAAGACAAACAGAATGTCATCAAAGATGTCTCTGCATTGCAGCACATTCAAAAGGAGGAATTATGTTTTTTAGGTTATATATTCAACATTGAAACTAACTTCTATGACTATGCGATACAATCAAAAATATGTAACCCGAAGGAACACATCAAATAAGAATATCCAATCATAGGATATCTCATGATGAGCATTTTTAATACTTTTGCATCACTCTTGTCGAATAAAGTGGAGGCATTTCCAAAGTCAAAAAAACCAACTATTGGTGGTCTGTGGTTGTGGAAATGTGTACCAAAACAAAGAAAATGAAACAAAATCATAACCAGGTTGTTAGTTTACCATTATAGAATCAAGGCCACAACCAATTTTATCTTCTGAATGTGGATGATATGGAAGAAGTTTTTCAACGATTGCCTTCTCATCTTCAGCATCTAAACGTTCCCCATCCCTGTATCTGTAAAAACTCAAGTATGTAAAGGGCAGCAAAAGTCTCAGACAGAATCATATAAACTTGTGACACCTCTGAAATGGACAAGTAGAAATTACATCAGTTATCAAATAAAAAAAAATGATCTCATGCTATTTTTTGCTTGCTACCTAATGACACTTATACTAATTGGATATTGCCCATTAGCAGCCAAATTTTTATTGCAACTCACGTACCAACTTAAAGAACTCATGTTCTAATAGAAAAGCAGCATTTTCAGGGGACAAATAAAACACAGTATTGCAAATAAAAAAAATTAAATCTACCAGTATATATATATATATATATATCCATTTTTTGTTTGGAGCCAGAAACCTTTGCCTAAGCGAAGATTCAGAGAAATGCATGTCAAGGTTCCCCATATCTTTATCCAAATATTTACTCAAAACAAAAGTTACAAGGATTAGGTAGTAGTACGGAAAAAGGAAATATCAAGCATCTTGAACATCAAAGCAAAATGTGCTCCAACTTGTTATGTAAATGACAAAATCATGAACAATGATATTACTATGTAATAATAGAGAATTATCATGCAACTTTGCATAAGGTGTTTGAGAATGGGATGCTAATAGTGAACTCTTGAAAATGCTAAGATTTTACTTCAATATGATTGTCATTTCATGAAAGCAAAGTTCTAGAGATAACCAGATGAACTTTTTTATCCATTTGTTAAAGAGATTGGTGCATAACATTGTGCATTTATGCCAATATTAGTACTATGTCTGTACATGTTATATCTTTATACTACTTAAGTGGGCCATAGTCATTATAATCTTAAATATGGAGCTATTTACCCCCCTTAGCATTTGAGGTATCATTGCAATCCTTCAACCTTGCTTCTCATGTTCCATGGTATCAAAACATAGATCTTTGTTTTAAACACTACCACGAGAACTTTGAAGTTCTATTTCACAGTGGCTCGTCTTTGGTCGATTTTGATAGTTGCCACAAGGTACTTATCACCAATAATGAAAAAGCCAGATAGCTTTCAGAACTGATGAGAGCACAAAAGTGTGATCTACACGCTACTTAAATTAGTAATATTGCTAATAGATAACGATATTATCGCTGATTTAATATTATATTTTTGTTGGGTGCAGGTGATCGTAAATCAAAGTTACAATGTGCATTTAGTACAGATTGGGTCTAGAAAGATGCATAACCCAGGCCGCGCACGCTCAACTTCGCCATGGTGTAGTCGAACCCACCATTCATCAAGCACACTTGCACTCGAGGGATACATGGCAGCCATTTGGAGGCAATGCTCAATGAAACATCCAGGGGCTTAGATTCATCAAGCCGAGAAGATCCAAAGGATGAAATGGGTCACAGCAGCGGATCCGCAATCGGATCTCCCAGTTTCCTACATCATCTCAGTCGTCCACGTTCACAGCATTCAACAGCCCATTTCGAACGACCGCCCTCCTCCCAGCATCCGCGTTTCAGCCTTCCAACGTCCGCATCCCAGCCGTCCTTTTCTTCCGCCCTCCTCCCAGCCGTCCGTGAGCATCCTCCGTGTCCCAGATCCCGCGTCCCATGCTTCCGGATCCGCGATCAGATCCCCCAGGCACCGCATTCCCAACTTTCTCCCGCGACTCTCTCGCATCCAAGGCCCTGCGATCCATCCTTTCGGATTCCCTCCACGTTCCCAGCCTCCCGCGCATGATCCTCCGCGTCCGTCTCCTACGCGATGCAGTAGCAGCAAATTCTTCCGCGATCAGCTCCCTCCCGCGATGCATGCCAAAGATCCCGCGACAGCCTTCTTCTTCAGCCATTTCAGCATTCATCCGCGTCCGCAATCCGAGATTCCCATTGTCTACGAATCATCTTCTGATCCAGCCGTCCGCCTTACGGATTAGGATCCACGTCCGAGCCTCCCGGATCCCACGTCCGGGTATCCCGCGGCCAGCCGGGATGCGCATCCCGGACGATCGCCTCCTCCGCAATCTCCCTGCATCATGCATCTGTTCCGTGTCCCAGATCCCAGCATCCCATCCGTACGCGTCCATTCTCCCGGATGACAGCCGCTTCCCGTGCGTCCATTTGAAGGATTCTTCGGTTTAGATAAGAGGAGGTCCCATCTCTATCGAGGGTTGTTCTTGTTCCCACTAAAAAACAGAGGATACTTTGTTTCCGAAAAAAAACAAAAAAAAAAACAAAGAGGAGGTGATGTTTGTAATGGCCGGTTAACTCCCTTGGCAAAGGCTGATGGATGAACCCTTGTCATGTTGCTTTCCTCAAGTAAACTCTAAACTTTTATTCTAATTAATTTATATCCATTAGTATGTTTTGGATTCTTGCATATTTATTTTGTAGATAGATCTGTTATGGTATATGTCTATTGATATATGGATTGCTTTAGTATTTGATTTGTCATAGTCGTAATTGACACGATGAATGCTTAAACGTTGAGTTCATGTATTCATTTGATATATTCCATGATTAAAACTATTTTATTTATTTGATCCTTAATCGAGAATCGCCGAGTTTATTTATTAAAAGTAATATTGTCAAGGAGGATTCCGGATCCCTAACCTTCTCCATATTATTGAACTTAATCTATTAATTAATTTCTCTAAATTTCTAGAAACCATCTGAAATCATATCTGAAATTACACTAATAATACATAGACCGTTTTCTGAGGATTCGACCTCGAACTTTCGAGTTTTACTACTTGTGCGATTTTTCAGCACTTGGAAGAGCAGTTTTGCGAACGCACCAAGAACTAAGATGCATATTGTCAGCTTACCACCATCTACCATATCTATCTGGTTTTAAAAGCCTGAGACTGGAAAAGAAAAGTACAAATACAAAAAGAATAAAGCTAGTAGATTCCTCAAATGATACCAGAGCCTCATGGAAACTTATACTAAGAGGTCCAAATCAATCTGGAACATAATTCAAATGGCTTGCTAAAATCAGCCTCTGACCGAACCAAGACATTTTAAACTTATTTTACTCAAGACAGCATTATCGCTAAGATTAAACTATACTTTTTTATCCAAAAACAATTCCAAATGCATCTAACGATCAAAATTACAATGCTTAAAAGTTTCAAATTTAACCTTTTCTATCATTTTGAGCTTATCAAAAGTTAGAGTGTAAAACTCTTTTTCAAGGTTCGCCGTCTCGGTACCGGACCCCATATTGATGCCACATTAATATTGTGTCGGTACAGTATGGTATGCTCTATACTGCCCGGTTCGGGCCGATACAGCGACCCATGCTCTTTTTAGCTTCCACCAATCAATTCCCTGACAATTGCCATTATATCTTGATTCTTTAAATCCAGGAGCCAAGTCTATAAATGTTTAGTTTGACTACTTACTCCTTAACCAAGATTGTTTAGATAGAAGGATTAGAAACCATAATAAACATATGACACTTTGAACAGAAATTGTAGGATAGCCAAATCAACCTTTTGGATAAACCAGTTTTTCATAAAAATCATCTTCCAAAACCTTGAGTACGCTCTGTATACCAGCCTTCTAAAATGGTTTCTCATCATTTTGTCCCTTCAGTTACCTTACAAGCTCTCCATAATCTTCGGATTGATGATGACAAGTTATGTCAAAGTAACAAATAAGTCTCAGCTCCATGATATGATGGGTGTGTAAGAGTTTATATAGAGTGGGAAGAGTAAAGGCTTTAGGGGAGAAAGCCCCAGGCTGAAAAGAATATTTCTGTTAGTCAACTTACTCTTTGTTCAGAGTGGAAGGTTCTTGTCCCACCAATACCAAAAAAAAAAAGGTCATAAATAGGGAATTAGTACAGCCCTAGTTTTGTAGTATTCATATCACCAAAATTAATTTTTATCTGCCTACACCGTTTAAGAGAATCCCCATAAAAGTCGTAAACCTGTTTTCCTCTCCAACCAATGAAGCCTCTGCCCATGAGGACCCTCACCACCTTGTTTTGCATTTTGCATATGAACTCTTTGACGAAGAAAGATAACAATGACCTTCTAGACACATGGCAGCCCCTGCACGTGAGTTCACATATTAGACATTAAATGTCATGGCAGGTAGTCACCTGATACATAAGGAACCATGTGTACAAGGTTCGTGGCCAATTTGTGTGTGTATGTGTAGCCTTATAGCCCATCAGACACATGGAGAACCGAACATGCATTTATTTATAAGAAGCATGTTTGACTTAATACATTATCAGTCTCATGTCTGTGGGTATACAAGATACATCAAGTACCATCAAGAAGTTATACGTCATGGCCCTATAACCTATTCAATGCCGCTGAACTTTTCCATGTATTAGTTCATGTTGCCCAAAAGCACCTAGAAGGTAGTCATAATATCCTTATCATATGCAATTATAATCCAGAAGGATCACCAGACTCGATATAGACCACTTTGTCCACTACAAGTATTCAAGAGGATCGCCAGACTTGATATAAACCACATTAACCACTACGGATATCCAAAAGAATTATCAGACTCCATGTGAATCACTTTAGCCATAACGATATCTAAGGGGATCACCAAACTCGATGTGAAACACTTTGACCACTACAAGTAGGACTGGACAAGGTCCAAAAGCAAAATTCGCCATATCAGAAAGCCGAATCATATACCCAACTTCAGGAGGCCACAACTTGGTTATACGATGTCCGATTGAGAAAATCATTGTTTTGAAATTGGGTAGTTTTTCGAGATCTATAACTTTAGGTGAACCCCCTACGTGGTTGAATCGGGCCAAAATTTCATCGTTCAAGCTCCAAAACGGGCTATCAAACTAAACCTTTCCTTTTCAGAAAAGATTTTGATCGTATATTACCTCTCAATCCATGAAGAATTAAACAAAGCGACAAAAGACAAAGTTGATATAGACTTCGAGATCTATCTTCTATAGAATTTTAGTTTTTTTAATTATTTCTACTAATCATATTTATTTTTGGAGATCTAATCCTATTTGAACTAGAAGAGGAATTCAACCAAAATTGTGAAAGGGAAGACCTCACTAGTACTATAAATAGGGCCTATATAGCCCAATTCAGGAGATGTGAATCATCAACGAAAGAAAAGAGAACTTAGGATCTACTTTCGCAATTCTTTTATCTTCTTCTAATTTTTTTTGAGAAATTTGAGTTGAGCAGATTGAGAGAAATCTTCCTTCTTTCTGATCGAATCAAGTTAGTATTAGAGCTTCGGTCCTCTATATCTATGGCAGCCTTAGTGCATGGTCCAGATGCTAAGCAGTTAGAAGAAGGGCTATCCGTATTTGAAGTATATTGAAAGACAAAGGCAAGTATGACTACCAATTCTATCTCAATGGATGATGAGATGATGGAACGTCTCACACAATTAGAAGAGAAGACAACCAAACTCACCGAGATCATGTCTTGATTGGCGATGCCTTCAACACAAGCACCGACAACTCTATCTCTGAGCAAAACTAAGTGGTTCAGTCATGAAGCAGAAAAACAGATATTTTTCCATCTTCAATTCTTATTTAGCAGGAATTAAATCCCCTAAAGAAAGAAAGCTCTGATCCAAGAGGATCACCAAACTCAATATGGACCACTTTGGTCACTAAGAGTATTTAGAAAGATTACCAGACTTGATGTGAACTATATTGGCTACTACGAATATCCAGAAGGATCACCAGACGCGATGTGGATTACTTTGGCCACTATAGGTATTCAAGAGGATCACTAAACTCGATATAAAATATTTTTGTCACTACAAGCAGGCCGGATAGGTCCAGGAGCAAGATCCGCTATATCAGAAAGCCAAATCACGTGCCCAACTTTAGAAGGCCATAACTTGGTCATACGACATTTGATTAAGAAGATCTCTTTTTTTTTAAAATTGGGCAGCTTTTCAAGATCTACAACTTTGGGTTAACTCCCTAGGAGGTTGAATCAGATCGAAATTCCATCATTTGGACTCTAAAACGGGCTAGTTAAACTGAAACTTTTCTTTTCGAAAAAGATTTTGACTGTACGTTATATTTCAATCCATGAAGAATTAGGCGGAGCGACAGAAGACAAAGTTGAGGTAAAAGTCAAGTTCTATCTCATCTAGAATTTTAGTTTTTTAATTATTTCTATGGGTCATTTATTTTTGGAGATCTAATCCAATTTGAACTAGGAAAGGAATCCAACCCAAATTGTAAAAGAGAGGACCTCACTAGCATTATAAATAGGGGTTATATACCTCAATTTTAGAGGTGTGAATCATCAATGAAAGAAAAAGAGACTTAGCCCTACTTTCGCAATTTTTCTATCTTTTTCTAGTTTTCTTTTGAGAGATTCGAGTTAAGTAAATTGAGAAAAATCTTCCTTCTCTCCGATTGAATCAAATTGTCCATAACCACTCCAGCTACAGCTTTCTTGCATTCTTTCTATTTACACTAGATACATATCTGGAAGAGGCAAAAAAGAAAAGGGGACCTACAAGATACTCATGCATCTGCATAGGCACATGCTATGAGGCTATGCCATTCCTCATCTTAAAATTCTTACATGTTTCATATTCACCGGATTCATATAAAATCTATGTTTAAAATGGACGAATACTCTTGAACAAACTTTTCTCCTCTCTACTTTACTCTTCCTTCTTTCTAATTCCTAGTTTTTCTATTTAATGGCCACAATGAACTCCTGCCATGTAGCAGTCCTTTGCCACAACCCCGTTATCACAACATTCATCACCATCTTGCTATGTTATCGCCTCTTCAGCAGCAAATTTCACAACCTTCAGAAGCCATTAAGACCATGTCCATACTTGACCTTGATATAGTCCAATCAATGTTATTTCTTATTGAGCTAGATCGTTGTCTTATCAATTATCATCTTCTACATCTAACCCATCTTCAAAACCTTTTCCCACAACCCAGTGACCACAGGAGTCAAAGATAGGGCAAAAAAAGTTTAGTGATACTGAATTCTTCATTCATCACCACACAAAACAACACATTTTGGCACATCACCTCAATCATTGTTGTCTTATACCATGATCCTTGCACTGCTATATTCACTGCCATATACAGTTGACATGTCATGCTGCATTGTGATTCCATTTATCTGTTATGCACTTATGCCATTGATATTTTATTCTACAAATGTGTAGCTAGGCCAGGGTCTCATCATTCTACCAACCATGAGTTATCATCTTCTACATCTAACCCATCTTCAAAACCTTTTACCACAACCCAGTGGCCACAGGAGTCAAAGATAGGGCAAAAAAAGTTTTAGGATACTGAATTCTTCATTCATCACCATACAAAACAACACATTTTGGCGCATCACCTCAATCATTGTTGTCTCATACCATGATCCTTGCACTGCTATATTCACTGCCATATAAGAGTACCATCCATATTACGCCACACTGCCTTGCCTTCTTTCAAACTGACTTATACAGTTGACATGTCATGCTACATTGTGATTCCATTTATCTGTTATGCACTTATGCCATTGATATTGCATTCTACAAATGTGTAGCTAGGCTAGGGTGTCATCATTCTACCTACCATGGTGCCGAATTTTGTAACAACAGTACAAAACCCACCCACAATATTACTCCCCTTACTTTGGTTACTGCTTCCACCTCTGCACCTTAATATACCTGATACATTTGGGCTGCTCAGGTTTTGACAATATTCTCCTGTTTCTTAATATATTTTTTCCGTTGTCAAAACAACTTATTCCTACCACCTCCAAATATGCTTGCCTTATTCATCCTTCCTATAACCATGTATAACTCTCTATCCTCTTCCACTTCCAATTTATTCATTATCTTCTATATCTTGTTTTCTCTGTCTTTGAGCTATTATCTATAGCATAAAACGTATGCAGGAGCTATTTTCCTGAATGATTGATGTATGTCAGCATGCAAATTGTGGAGCTTGTTATGCTCATTACTTTTCATTCTGAAGCAGTTGAAAAACAAGGCCTCTGAATCAAAGGTTCTTAGCTATTAAAGGTAATAAAAAATTCATTTTTAGGTATGCTAGAAGCCAATGACAGACAAAAAATACCCTCTCCCGTATGGTGGATATGACGAGATAAGCATACTGATAAACATATGCATTTGTAAGAAGATCAATTGCTACTAATACACTATCTCCCTTTGGAATGTTTTAACCATATTGGGGGTAGATTTAAGATCCCACAGGGACCATTCTTTTGGATGAACAATTTGATTTCATGTGGTATGATAGCGTTCAAAAATCTGTTGCTTCATACTATACAAATGAAGAAGTTCTGAATGATCAACCCCGTTGCTCATGATCAACCCTGTTGCTCATTGATTTATTTGCCCTTTTATTTATCTTCTAGTGGCAACTTCAACCAATTGCTATCTAACGAGTTCTTTTTGGTGTCTAGGTTCAACTCCTATCAAGTTCTCTCATGGGTCTATGATAGATCATTTGAATTATGACACTAAGAAGAAGGCTTCAGAAATATTGGAAGAAATCCTTTGGTTGCTACTACTCTCCTTGAGGCTAGTTGGCTATCTACTCCTAGTTTTTTTTTTTTTTTTACATTTGAAACCTTGATAAATGCTTTGTAAGTCTTGGTATTGGTGTTGATGCATCTGCGCATCCTCTATTCCAAGGTTGACTAGACTCCTAACCCTAAATCATAGCCTCACCCTTGTTCTAATTGAGGTTCTGCACTAAGGGGGCAAATTATAGCTCTTAGTGCAAATTATAGCTGGTCCAGTTGTCCAGCACAATCAAGAGCTCCCAATCCGAAATGTCTTCCATGAAGCAATAGTTCATTCTGGCAGATTTAACTTTGCTTCCAGAGTTCCAGAGGCCATTCTTCAAACAAGATCATTTTTCTCCTCTGCTTGATACCTAAGACCATGAATATGACTATTGACTACCCAACAAAACCGCTAAGGGTTCAAACTTGAGAAAGTATCAATGTGGAAATTCTTTCACATGTAATGTCAGGTTATTTATTTAGTGATGCTCTGACAGATTTATCAGTGAACGAGTGATTAGCAATTCCATGAAAATTCACGTAACGGCATTATTTTACGATCCCTATTCAAATTCTCCACAGAATCAACTAATGAAGAAAAACCCATTTGGTCCACTATGATTCAATACCCCTTAATCAACTAAAAACACTGTAAGTCGTATAAATTCGTTGCTAAAAATACCTGTCGGAGTGGAGTATCTCCTTGGTGAGGATGGTGATGGGCTCGATGTCTTTGAGGATCTCCTCTTGTCTATCCTTCCACCTCCTGTACTCGGGCTGGTCGGCCCATTGCTTGGACGGCGGCGGCGGAGGCGGCCCCTTGGCGGTGACGGGAATGCTCTCGCACGCCGACGCGGCGGTCTCCGGTGACTGGGGCTCGTCGGCGGCGGATAGGCCGGAGGCGGAGAAGCGACGCGGGAAGGCCGCGCGCGGGATGCGGGCGCGGAGGAGAGGGGCGCCTCTCAGCAATAGGAGAGCCGCCGCATAGGCCATGCGAGCGAGGAGATGATGGCGTCTGACTGGACCAAATCACAATAAAAATGTGAAAAACCTCTGGGGAGGAGGAAGTTACCGCCGTGGCCTTGCGTGGATTTGGTTCACCCGAGTCGGTGGCAAATAGGACTCTCTAAGGCTGGCTGCATTTAGGCGTTAGAGAAGGTGGATCAAAAGCAACCCAATGTATTTAGAACCTAAGGCCGTTTTATCTTTAAGATCTTTTCTGCGATGGACGAGCCTAAAGCGAACTCATATAGAGCCTTTTTTTTTTCTTTCTATTTTGTTTTTGAGGTCTTTTAGGACTTCTTTGGGCTGGAGCTTTAGACGACCACCTAAGTCACCTAAAGATTAGGTCGACCTTAAGGTGGACATGTCGGTCGGTTTAGTTCCAATCCATGTCGCTTGGCATGAGAGGAAGGGGGCATGTCATCTAGGTCATCCCATAAGGCGTGCCTCCAATGCCTTCTCTAGCAATCAAGAATTGTCTATTGTTACTACCAAAATTGGATCCAGCGGTGAGAAGGCTCCTAACTGATAAGCACTCCGGAAATATAGTGGTCCCTGGTGCGCTGCTCTGTACATTAAACAAAAAATAAAATAAAATAACTTGCCAAAATAGGCTCTAGTTGGATCCTTCAATGCTTAACTAAAATGCAAGAAGACTAGAAAAATTGGGAATAGAGAGTGCCTATGCATGTACATATGTGTACTTGGTACCTCGGCCTTTGATTTGGGCTCTAAAATCTTTGGATGAATGGAAAGCTATTTGGGCTTTACTTATCTAAATCAGTCCATAAATCAGAATCTAAATAAAACTGAATCTCTATGTACCATGTGTCTGTCTTTTGATTGACTGACTCATTTTGAGCCACATCATTTATGTAAGCTCGCTTTGTTTTTTTTTTTTCTCTCTCTTTAGATACAACGGCTGTATAATGAAGGTGCAACTAGCAGAATCAAGAGCTACAATCTGACACAAAGACGAGGAGAGTGCCTCCAATCTACCGTCCTATTTGTCTTTCGATACACGTGCACTGTCTTATCCCTTTTCATCAGACATATATATATATATATAGCAATTACTAATGAGAGGGTTACAAGAAACCATCAAAAAAGATATTGTTGAAAATAACGACCAATTTATATTATAGAAAGATAAGGAATGCTTCGTACACTCTCATACATGCTCCACATATATGATTCTTAACTGCCTGACATTGGAAAAACCTTCTATTCCTCTCCCATATATCACGATGAGTATGAAGAGGACTTTGCACCCCATGACCTGACCTAAAGTTCTCCAACACGACATCCCATTCCATCTTGAAGGAGATCAACCAAGCATCAAATTACATCCTAAAGCATTATTGGTATATCTGTTCTCTAGCATGACAGTAATTCCACCCTAAAGAATGCTTGTCGACGTACTCAATTATATATTTTCTATGCAATCAATTTTTATTGTTGTTTTTTCACTTATGGGTTATTGCTTCCAGCTTCTTCATAGTATTTTTTCTCTGCAATATTCATACTCTACTAGAAAACTTAATTTCTTTTCCTACGGCATCAAAGCTGGTTTTCTTGATTAGCTATATATCTATCTATTTTATTTGGCATGCCTGCAATCCTCGATCCATAAACTTATGTTTTTCATGAATCAAGATTCATGTTTGATTTACAAATAGTTTAGTGCTGGGGTAGGCTATGATATTGTATATCTCATTAGTCTATACAAATGAGCTATTAGGAAAAAGAAGAAATGGTTTAGCACATACAATACAAAATATTTAAAACTCTAACCATGCAAAGTTGCAACCTCTATTGTCTCTTGCATTATATATACTTTTTAAACAAAGTTGCGAGAGGTCTTACATCTTCTCAAGTCCAGCGCTGCTGCTTATCTTTTGTATCAATCTCAACTATTTCTTCTCCACAATCTGGATATTGGAAGGAATCATGATTACGCTTCCACTAAATTTTTTCATCCACCATGCATCGCTAATGCCTACGCTTTTCTGGGCCGCATTGAATTATATTGCAACAGGCATGGAGAATAATGAAATAAGAAGGTAAAAAAAAAGAACAAGTGTATATAATATTTATATGATTCGATCTATTGACCTACATCCATGGGCAGAGACTATATGAAAGCTTCACCATAAAAAAACTAGAGATTACGAAGTATAAAATTTTCTCACAAATCCAAGCCTCCAATACACCCAATCTCTATGATACTCAATTGATCTCTTTCCTTAGGATAAGAGATAAATATAATAAAGTAAGTTGATAGACTTGAACTGATGTTCTAAGTAGCTTTGGACTTGAACTAGTGTCTTATGTCATTTTGGACTCGATTTTCTTGAATTTGTAAACTCAGAGTATACTCGACAAATCTCTTCTTTGGCTTGAATTTCCCAAAATAAATATATTGAAACTTTTTTCACCATCTCTTCCATACCTACCCCTAAGGGCATCAACCTCTGTAAACACCAACAAGTCCAAGCAATGCTTGAACTTGTCAATTGAAAGCAGCTTAATCTCTTCATCCATGGTTGTGACCCATTTTGTAGATTCCTTGCTATGAATTGCATCCTGATATGAGGAAGGTTCCTTACCCTTAATATTCTCAACTACTGCAAAAGCATAAGCAACAATGTCTACATATCGTGAAGGTGATCTAATCTGCCTTCCCCCTGCTAGTAGCAATATTATATTGCCATTGTTGTTGGGACGTATCATCATGTATAGAATCCTGTATATTTGTCTCATTAGGCTGAACTAAGAGTTTTGTAATACTCTCCCTGGAGCTTCAACATCAAACTCCAGCTGTTTACTAACACCATGATCTACACTTGCACTGTCAATGGATTTCTTGTTCTCGTTTAACATAGCAGTCCCATCAAAACTAACATCTCCACTAATAATAAGTTTGGATGACTTGGAATAATCTGTACACCACAATCTATATATGTTCACCCTATTTTCATAACCTAGGACTATGCATCTTCTTGCCCTCAGTTCAAGTTTACCATCGTTCATATGAACATATGCATGGCAACCAAATATTATCAAATTGGAATAATTAATAGAGTAACTGGAGCATACCTATGCGGAATCTTGCACTCAATTACAATTAATGGAGACCGATTTATCACGTGCCATACTATACTAATTATTTTAGCTTGGAAAGTTTTGCCAAGTCCAACATTTGAGAGTATACCGCGAACTCTCTCCATGAGTGTCTTATTCATCCATTCTGCAACTCCATTCTGCTGTGATGCTCCTTGTACAGTATGGTGTTTCACTATACCTTCATTCTTGCAGCACTTGTCAAATTTGCCTGAACCGTACTCCAAGCCATAATCAGTTCTCAATGTTTTAATCTTCTATCCGGTCTACTTTTCAACCAAGGTTTTTCACTACTAAATTTAACAAACACTTCATCCTTGTGTTTCAGAAACTACATCCAAAACTTTCTAAAACAATCATCAATAAACATCAAAAATAATGATGTTCACTCATTGAAGCAACCGAAGAGGGACCCCAAAGGTCTGAATGAATCTTTTTATCGAAGGATCAGAAAAAAATCGGTCCGAAACTATTGCGGGAATGATTTGGAAGATCCAAAACTAAAAATAGCGGTATTTGCTAGCAACAATATAATGGAGGCAATCAATCAATATAGATTGATCCAAAATCTGATTCAAATCCAATATAGCACCTATGGGTACATAAGAAATGTATCGAATCGATTCTTTTTAATGAATAGATCCGATCACAACTTCGAATATGGAATTCAAAGGGATCGAATAGGAAATGATACTTTGAATTATATAACTATAATGAAATATACGATCAACCAACATTTATCGAATTTGAATGGATGTAACTCAATATGTCCTTGGTACTGTGAATACTGGTACCGAACTTTGCCTTGCACTACTTGTCGAATACACAATTTTCACAAAAGTCCAGGTTTCCTATCTTCATACCATCAAGCAGCCCTCTCTTGGACAAAATCATCATTCCTCTCTCACTCATATGCTCTAAATGCATATGCCATAACAGGGTAGCATTCGTATCGGATAACCCTAATGATGAAGAAATCATTGCATTACCAGTTATTCTTTTACCTAGTACGTGATACAAGTCATTAACCAACTTTTTCTTCATCACTATAAGGGCTTCGTTAAAGACTTTTAGCAAACAATTCTCATCAGTATACTTATACCTTTAAAAATCTAGAGTACCCAAGAAAATTAGATTTTTTTTTTTAATTCCATAACATGCTAAACTTTCTAAGGTCATCACAGTACCATCATACATCTCAATTCAAATTGTTCCAATACCAACAATCGCAATGAATTTATTGTCTCCCAACATATCATTTCCTTCTCTCTGATAGGTAGAAAACCAATCTCTATTAGAAGTCATATAAAAGGAATAACCAAAATCAAGAATCCACTCTTTTCTAAAGCTGCTGACATTGACTGACATAACCTCACTACTAATATCATTGGAATTTTTCTGTGCCATGCTAACATTAGCTTCAAAGACAGTCTTTCTCTTTTTTACTTTTTAATTTTCTCTCTGGACAAAGTCTTCTAATATTACCTTCATGAGGCTTCATCATGACAGTGAAAACAACATATGTTTTGATGTTTCACTTTGATCTAGACTTGCCCCTATTGCCAGAACTTTTTTCCTTGCTCTTACCTCTAGCAATCAAACATTCTTCTTGATTCTCCAAATACCTCCCGAAGTCCTTTTTCTTCAAATATTTAGATTATAAGGAATCTCTTACATCACTAAATAAAAGAGATTCTCTACCATGCAACATGGTATCAACGAAGTTCTCTTAAGAGGGTGGTAGTGTCCACGATAAAATAAGAGCATGATCTTCATCATCAATTGGTACACTGATATTTTTAAATCTAAAATAGCTTTACCGAATTCCTCTATATGATATTTTACGAGCGCACTTCTTTCATGCGTAGGTGGTAGAGTCGATGCTTCAAGTATAATATGTTTGTAAGTGACTTGGTCATGTATATACTCTCCAATTTTAACTATAGTCGAACTACTGCCTTTTCTTCAATAACTTCTCGGAGTATCTTGTCTACTAAATATAATTGAATTGTACTATGTGCCTTCGCTAACATCTCCTCCTTATCTCCATTGGACATTCTATATGATAACTTATCCTTGCCTTCTAATGCTTTTTATAGCTCTTGTTGTACCAAAAGGACTCACATTTTAATCTGTCGGATGCTGAAATTGTTCGCGCCATTGAACTTATCGTTCTCAAATTTTGCCCTCGTCATCGCGAAACTCTAATAAAAAAGGCTAAGGCTCTGATACTACTTCTTCAGCAGGCAAAAAGAATAACGAAACAAGAAGAACAAAAAGAAAAGAACAAGAGAAGAACAATAGAACATACTATTTATATAGTTTGATTTATTGATCTATGTGCACAGACAGAAACGATACAAAATTTAACTAATAAAAACTAGAAATTATAGAGTGCAATTTCTTTTCATAAGTTCAAATCTCCAATACATTCATCTTTCGAATATTCAATAAAGTTATAAGAAATATATATAATAAAGTAAGTCGATATAGAATTAAACTGATCTTCCAGATAGATTTGAATTTAAACCGGTATCTTATATATCATTATGGATTCGATTTTTTAGATACTGAAAACTCAAGGTATGCTCTACAAATCCAACCGTCAGAAAGTTCCGGTCCAGTCTACGAAACTTCTGAAACCCCGAAGAGATCCATTGTATCAGACCCAGTCAGTCCAATCCAGTCGGCAATGTTACATTGTGGTCTGTGAAATAGAAGGTCCAATCCAGACGGCAATGTTACATTGTGGAGCAGAAGGGACCGTACTCCAATGGTGGAACAATAGAAGATTTGACCCATCACATAGTATACTTTTCTTTAGGCCATTCATGGGAATAAAGCCACGACCATGACAGGCCCTAAGCGTCCTTCCACTACCCGTAGCCTCGGAAATCATATGATCCAAGACGGGCGACTTCGTTTTGGACCACAGCGCGAGTTAGAAAGCTAAATAACACTGAGTGGAGGATGACGAGAGGCGGTGGCCAGGAAAAGGTTCCAACACCCGGCGGCCCAATCAAATGCCGGATTGGTGCTTGCAATTGTGTGGTGTTTTGAAGGGGGTGATGTATCATCAAAAAATGAACGGTTATCTTATTTAATAGCTGTCTATTTTCTAACCGCCCCACCTCAAGGAATCCCATGGTCATACAGGGTTATAAAATTCCATGTGAGCCTTTCGCATTACAATAGTATCTGTTTTATATATAAGTCCCACTTATACAATATGATCATTTTCGAGTATAAATTGCTAGTTTTTTTTATATAAATCCCATATTTGGGTTAAAATCTGGCCTTACTCCACAGTATGACCTATGTTGTCCATGTATCTTATTCTCTCTCTATATATAAGCTATACAATGCATGTATGAATACATCCAATAAAATTTAAAAAAAAAATAATTTTATGGAGTGCTCGAGGCAACTCCCCCTTCTCTTCTCTGACCACAGAAGACTTCCTGAGTGGTTAGACCACCCACTCGGCAGCTTCGTTGGCTCGTTCTATTTCTTAAAAAGGGGTAGAAAACAAATCCTTCACCAACTTACAGGGCATGCAATTGGAATTTGGAAGCTACATCTTAGACTATAATTTGTTGTTAAACCAACGGAACCACCATGACAGCCACACATGGTTGGATTGGCTTCTCTTCCAATTTATTCAGCACTGCTGCGCCGGGGAAAAGACTTTGATGATCGAGAATCTTCTCCTGGTCGTGGACCGGCCTTGCATTTCATGGCTTCCACCCGTCCATTTTCTAAACGAAAAGCAAGCAAGCTCCCATGATCACACCTGGCGCCCCCCTTTCTCCTTTCCCCCCACTAACTCCTCTCTTCATTACATGGCTGCTTCGTGTATGATTGCAATCCCGCCGCGCGCGGCAGGCGTTTGAAGGAATGCTGCAGTTGGAATCAACCAACACGGTTTCTTTATTCTCTTTTTTTTTTTTTTGTCTAAATTCCATGCTTGCACGCATCTCAAGCCCTTCTTTGAGATGTGTGTGCACAGACCCAAACTATTAAATTGGGTAGACTCAATTAACTGGTGTTAGTACTTGCACGTCTCAGAAACCAAAGAGTTGCTTAACGGGGAAGGCTAAGCTGCAACCACGGTGCATTTGGGTTGATAGCTAGTGCCGCGTCAATGCACGCCATGCTGACCATCGTATGTCGCAATTAGTGGCGTCCACGCGCATGATTTCGTTGACGGGTCCCTTCCGTTCTCCCCCTACCATCACGTCCGTCCATCTTCCATCGTCCATCGTGGATATAAAATCCCAGATTGGGAAGCGTGAAGAGAGAGAGAGATCTCCTTATAATTAAAGTAACAAAATAAGCAAGAAAAACGAAAACAAAAAAACTGAATTTAATACCCAGTTCAAGTCCGGTTTCTGCTCCGTGCAGAGACGGTGGCGGACGCAGCGGCGGATCCCGACAGAGAGAAGAAAAAAAAACCGATCCGAGAAAGAGCGAGCGAGCGGGCGGGCGAGAGCCCATGCCTCTTTGTCCGCCTCCTCCGGCATAGGATAAGTTAACGTTTGCCGTGGATGGGCCAGTCCTCCTCCACCCCCTGCCACCGCCGCCCGAAACCCCCCTTCGCCGCTCCCCGGCCGTCCGCCACGATGATCCCGGAGGCCGCCATCTCCACAGACTCCACCGGCTCCGTGTGGGACCACACGGCCGACCTCCCCGACGAGTGCCTCGCCCTCATCTTCCAGTCCCTCGGCTCTGGCGACCGCAAGCGGTGCTCCCTCGTCTGTCGTCGGTGGTTAGCCGTCGAGGGCCAGAGCCGCCACCGCCTTTCCCTCGACGCCCGTGCCGCCCTCCTGGAGGTCGCACCCTCCGTCTTCGCCCGCTTCGACGCTGTCTGCAAGCTCGCCCTCAAGTGCGACCGCCGCTCCGATAGCATCGGCGACGAGGCCCTCGCTCTCATCTCCGTCCGCTGCCCCAATCTCACCCGCCTCAAGCTCCGCGCCTGCCGCGCCATCACGGAGCGTGGGATGGCCGCCCTCGCCAAGCACTGCCCTAACCTCCGCAAGCTCTCCTGTGGCTCCTGCACCTTCGGCGCCAAGGGCGTCGAGGCCGTCCTCCGGGGGTGCGCCCTCCTCGAGGAGCTCTCCATCAAGCGCCTCCGCGGCCTCTCCGACGCCTCCGCCGACCCCGTGAGCCCCGGCGCTGCCGCCACCTCCCTCCGCTCTGTCTGCCTCAAGGAGCTCTACAACGGCCAGTGTTTCGCCCCCCTCATCGCCGGCAGCCCCAACATCAAGATTCTCAAGCTCTCCCGATGTTCCGGCGACTGGGACCGGCTCCTCGCGGCTATCGCTGACGGCGTCCCGGGGATTGTTGAGATCCACCTCGAGAAGCTCCAGCTCAGTGACCGTGGCCTCGCCGCCCTCTCCTTCTGCGCCGATCTCGAAGTCCTCCACCTTGTGAAGATCCCCGAATGCACCGATGCTGGTCTCGCGACCCTCGCCGACAAGTGCCGTCTCCTCCGGAAGATCCACATCGACGGATGGAAGACGAACCGGATCGGCGACGAAGGCCTCATGGTCGTGGCCCGGCGGTGCCCCAACCTTCAGGAGCTGGTCCTGATCGGGGTCAATCCGACGACTTTAAGTTTGGGGCTCATCGCCAGTAATTGCCGTAACCTGGAGCGCCTCGCTCTCTGTGGCAGCGAGACCTTTGGGGACGCCGAGATGTCCTGCATCGCTGCCAAATGTACGGCTTTGAAGAAGCTCTGCATCAAAGGATGCCCGGTCTCGGACCAGGGGATGGAGGCCCTCGCGGAGGGGTGCCCGAAGCTGGTGAAGGTGAAGGTGAAGAAGTGCCGGGGGGTGACGCCAGAATTTGTTGAGTGGTTAAGAGCGAGCAGGGCAACACTGGCTGTCAACTTGGATATTGTTAGCCAAATTGAGCAACCAGATGCGACATTAAGTGAGAGTGGAATTCTAGATAATGGCAGCGAGCTGCTTCCAGCGATGGTGGATCAGATGGCCTCTGTGGAGCTTCCGTCGAGCAGTAATGGTCGATCATGTCCATGGAAGGCTAGGATGGGCTTTCTGGTGGGGAGGAATTTCTTCGCCTCCACTTTCAGGCGATGGTCCCATGGGAGCAGCAATCCACATCGCTCATGAAAAAAGGGAAAGAGAAGAACTCTTTCGTTCGCTGTTTACATTCTTAGTATATGCATCTGTATGTTAATTAGCTTCTTCATAATTTAGGCTGTAGCTCTATCATTATTGTTGGTGATAAGCTGTTCGCTGCTGTCTTCTGGAATTGAATTATAGGTAGTTTTGTCGCTTAAAGTGGTCGATCATTACTTTTTTCTGGCATCCTTTTCCCACCTTGGTCTATGAATTGTTTGTGTTATGTTTATTCAGACTTTTTATGTTTATAATGGCACTACCTTTCATATTCATTGGCAAGTCTAACTCTACAATCTGGAAAAGTCATTCTTTTCCCAACTTTTTGCTTATATACTGCGGTTATTTTGAATGCATGAAGAACCTAGTTCAACATGATGCTAGTTACACTAATTGCAACAGGTTTAAAGTGATGATGTCAGATCCTTTAGTGCAAGGAAGATGGATTGGATATGGTTAATTTGTTTAGCTGTTTGAACAAGAAATATTTGCCGCTTGTATGAACACCTTCTTTGGAATCCATGAAGGATCCATGAGGCATAGCATTTTGAAGTTTTTAGTTGTTATGGTACCTGATTTTACTAGGCACGATGTATTAAATTTTAAAGTCTTATTTTTTGTATGATGAACAGTTGTAACGACTTCTAAGAAGATTTAGCAATTCTCTATCATATCTCTTTCCTGGGAACATGAAAAAAGACTTTTGAGTGAGCAAAAGAGATTTATTGAATTCACTTTCTCGCTCTGACTTCAACAATTTTAAAGTTACGGCTATCCAGAAACATGATGTCATTATTTAAAGAATGGAATCAGTAAATTCACTATATAACTCCATCAAGCAAGATTCAACTATAATTTTTCAGTATGAGAATGGGAATTTGCATTTGAAATGGAAATAGCTTCTTCTGAAGTGATAATTTTGTTCATGAAAGTTCTAGGCTTTCCAGACAATTCTATTCTAATGGTAATATATATTTAATTTTATCATGTGGTTATCTATTATTCATATAAGTGTTGAGGAATTAGTTACCTGTTGAAATGATAATTAAAGTTTCAAAATTACTGAATACACTTATCAAGTCAGAAAATTGGACGGGCTTATTTTTTATTTCAAAGCTAATGTTCTTTAAGATACAAATATAAGACCATCAAGGATATTCTTTTACGTGTCTGATGCAAGTAATAGGATCACTAGAAACATTAAAAGCAACTGGAAATTCGTCAAGGTAAGTAGAGGCTGGTATTTGTGCAGATTGATTGATTGGTGGAAAACCTAGTAACAAATAAAGCCTCTCAATTGAAATATAAAATTAGTATTAATACATAAATTAGAGTCAATTTACACACAACCAAGGCCCCGAAAAAGTTCACATTTGTATCTTTTAAAAATATCATTGGGTGGGAAAATGACTTATTGCAAGTCACTCGCTAATTAGTCTTCCTTCTAAAGACATGCTAGGTTATAATCTCATCATTTTATTAGATTCAATATAACAATTATCATTGAGTTGTTGACCAGTAGAATTTTTTCATTTTATCGCCAGTTACATATCAATTGAATTAGGTTATCCTACTTCATGTCTTGTATTTTTATTGCGTAGTCAATTGATGGGTTTTAGATAGTGATCTTTTGATCTGTTTGATGAGTAATTTGGAAAAAAAATATGCATTGTGCCTGTATCACCAATATCCACAAACTTGTGCCATGACAATTTTGTTAAAAACCTCATTAACCATAATGAACATGGCTATTATCACTTCTATGTTTTTCCTTCTGATCTGCTCTTTTTCTTTAGATGTCAGTTGATGAACCATTTTGTGGATTCAAAATTTGACCAATTTGGTGGTTTTGGCTTCGTAAAGAGAAATATATATGAATAATATTTGGGTCTTCATAAATAATGTCTTCTTGGTTTCATAAAATTAGAGCAATAAAACATATATGAATAGTATTTGGGTCTTCATAAATAATGTCTTCTTGGTTTCATTTTTTAATTTTTCTAAGCAATTGCTGTGCTTACCTTTTGAAGGGATTATACTTGTTGTGCTTATTATATGTGCTTATTGCAACTGATGATTTACATAGGAAATTTGCTCTACCTCATCTATCCAATAAGTACTTTTCTCCACATATGAAATATGGTAGCTGTTGGTTTGAGTTTTCTCAAGTGAGCTAAATTCCCTATTTTGTGATCTATCCTTTTGAGCAAATCTGTAATCTATTCCTAAAAGGATATATAGATGGAAAAAGATCTCTCTGACAAAGGAAAAGCACAGGGAAAGGACTAGAGATGTGTATTTGAAGTGTTATGACTTCAATGGAGAAGTTAAAAAATCTCAGAGCATGGATATATTTGATCAACCTTATTGTGTGGAACGGAATGTTTTTCTGAGTATAAGGCCGTTAGGTATGAAGCGAGTTTACTATAATTGGAATCTGGGTGAATTCATGATAGAATAGGAAAGTTGAATTTGGTATATCAAAGGATGACAAAAGTCAAATCCATGAGAAGAAGAGGGGAAATTGATGCTTGGGATGAATACATTAAGTGAATGTTACGGGTGGTAGTGATGAGGGGAAAAGTATTTTGGAATTTAGATAATGTGGACTTGTGTAGATCCTTGCGTTGCCACAGCAAGTAGGATGATTGAATACATATTGAAGGTTTGTGCAAGTGAGAATTTAGAGGAGATTAAATATAGCACAATTTGGATCATGCATGAATATTGACTATTTTTTCCCTTCAGAATTTAAGAAAGAGACAAGAGAGTACTATAGATCTCTCCTTCAAGTGTTATGACTTCGGTAGAGAAGTTAAAAATCTTGATGGTTTGTAGACCTGTTTGAGCCAAGTAGCCTACCTGGCTTGCTTGAGCCCGAAGCTTTTTATGTAGTCTCGGGCCAAAGATTTTGGCCCAACGAGTTGGGCCGAGCTTCAAAAATATTTCTATTTAGCACCCAAACCTAGCTTAGGCTAGGGGATTAAAGCTCAGTCCGAGCTCGGTCCAACTCGAATTTTTTTTTGTTTTTCTTTTGTTATTTGCTTATGTTTGCTGTATTTGTAGACTTAATTGACAGTTGTTGTGATATATGAATTTAATGGGATAATAAACATGTTGTATGTAGTTAGCAACATTTAATTATTTACATTTGCATTTTAAAATATTTTAAGCATTTTTATTATTTAAAAAAAATAAAAATAACTATGACTCGGCCCAAAGCTCGAAGGGCCGAGCATAGGCCTAGAAGGTAGGCTCAAAGGCCAGGCTAGGCAGGGCATGCCGAAGTTTTTTTCTTTTCAACCTTTGGGTAAAGCCTGGTTTGAGCCCAACCAGGCTGAGCCTATGAACAAGTCTAGTGGTTGGTTTTGATCAACCATTTTTTTGGTATAGAATGTTTTTTATAAGATCATTGGACATGAAGTCCGTTTACAAAAATGGAAGCTGTGGTGAAGTTATGGTATAATAGGGGAGTTAAGTTTGGAATTAGTATATGAAAGGATTAATAGGAGTGCATCAATGACAAAAATCAAATCCATGATAAGAATTGTGGAAATTAATGCTTGGGATGAGTATATAAGTGAATGTTAGGGTTGTAGTGATGAGGGAAAAGGATTTTAGATAATGTGGACATGTTTAGATCCTTGTGATGCCATGGCAAGCAGGGTCATTGAATTCATATTCAAGGATTGTGCCAATGGATATTTAGAAAGGGAGATTAAAGATAATGTATCACAGTTTAGATCATGCATGAACACTATCTTTTTTTCTGTTTATATTTTAAGAAAGAGAAGGGACAGGAGAAAAAAGAGAGCTTGATCTAGTCTCTAATCAAGAATTTGATCTAATATTCTTAAATCAATAGGATTAAGTTGATTTTCTGAAAAGTAAATTAAAGATGACATTCGTCTGGAGAATTTGGTTTTAGATGGAACTAAGAGCGAATTATGTGTGCCTGGCTCCTTGCTCGCAAGTTGGTTTTTTTGTTATTGTTTATCTATTGTGTTATTTTTATTAGTATTACCTTCTCTACTTCTGTCGTTTCATGCTTAATTTAAACTTTAGTATAACCTTTTGAATCTTTAAGACAGCAATTTAGCAGAAAGTGCTGCATCTTTAATTACTTAATGTTGGATATCTTATTAAAGGTGAATTCCATATATGATTTACTTTCGCACTACTTGATCTCAGGTGTAGTTTTTTCTTTACATCTTTTACCAGGTCATTGGTGGAATACTCCTTTCTAGCCATAGATATCTTTTTTTTTACCCTGTATATCTTTTGATTGGTATTGTTAGTTGTGGCGATGGAAGGTGCATATTTGAGCCCTAGAGATATTGGTGTTTTTATGATATGGTTGGTTGTGCTTTATGTGGTGGTGTCTGTTGCATGTTTGAGATTTAGTGTTAAGTGCTCTCTTATGGAGGGCGGCCTTCTAGTTAGAACTATTGCCTACCATGTTATTGCTCGCTATGTAAATTTCTCACATGGTTTGTTGGTAGTGCTGAGGGGTGAATTGTTGTTTTCCTGTAGGACATCCTAGAGTTCTAAAATATCAGATTGTGATGTAGAAGATGATGGATATGACAGTGGTTAGCTTTGAGAGCTCTGCCTTTGTGGTATATATGACAATGTTAAGCCTGTTTGGTACTTTGTGCCTATACTTCTGTTGAATAATTAACATATATTTCCAAGTATCACTTTTTATATGTCTACTTGGAACAAATTCACTGTTCCTTTATTGTCTTATCTAAGGGCTGCAGACACCAGCAAGCATATTTTCTTTCTAGAAATTTAAGTATGAAACTGTGTTCATGTGCTCTCTTGGTGCATTTTGCTGGTATGTTTATATTAGAGGCATGTTATGGTGAATCATCGGTCTCAAGTTATTTAGCATAAATAGGTTGAGCGGTAGAGGTTACAGTTGTTTCTTGTCCAATACTTTGTCCGATATGAGTTCTTGATTAGCATAGATTGCATGGTACTAATCTTCTATTTCAATAAAAAAAAGCAGTTAAGTAAATAGTCGGAAGCCAAATAGGATTTCTGGACTAGCTGAAATGTCTATTAGTAGTTTTCCCTAAGATAAGAACAGCACTTATAAAAGTTAAATAACGTAGAATTCATGATTACAATTTTCTTCTTCCTACTCCAGTCCTCTGCCACCTCCTTTCTAACAATGTACAGCCTCTTTTTATTCTGAAATATTTTCTGCTATTTGTTCTAGACCCATGGTTTTTAACAGTCAATAGCAATCTTTATATATTTTCTTGTTTCTTTGATGTTTCAGTATATGCGAATATGAATAAAAGATTTAGAGCACCTGTAATTAGAATTTCTATATGCAGTATTGTTCCAAGATACTAGATATTTTTTGGTGCTCATACCTTTAGGATTTTAGATGAGGTGATTTTGTGTATCAGATGTTTACCAATAGCTCATAGAATCTCATAGAATCTTAATCTAGTTTCATGGTCCAAGTATTACAATCCTGAGCATTCCTAGACTGTAAACCTTATCAAATAAAGGACTTTGGGTAGAATACAGATTTGAAGATGCGTGTTTTCTTCTTCATATTTTTCTTGCGCAAGCAAGATGCATATTCCTTTTTTTTCTGATGCGTATTCCCATTTGTCTCAAAGATATTACTTACTTATCTGCATAAAGGCATAGAATTTGCAGCTTTTACATTGTTCTTTGATAATTAATCCGAGCAAAAGGAAATAATAATCTTATAAACCGAGTGTGCTCTAGTTACTTGCCAAATTGCAAATCTGCTTTAATTTTCCAACTCAAAGGGTCATAATGTCGTGCAAATTGGGTAGCTAAAGCCTGATATTCTATTCACAAAGCATGAAAAAAAATGTCGTTAGCCCGGCAATGTCTTTATCGCATCCTCTTTTGCCAATATTTGTTTTTCTATATTTACTTTTTTTAGATATTTTTTCTTAAGTTTATAACTTCTCATTTCTCACGTTTCTTTATGTATACTTTTAGTTATTTCTCGTAGCGATAGCAATGGTTATAATGTTGACCATAAAATTTCTTTTCTGAAATAATTTGTGCGGGCAGGGCAATATATTTCCTCGGCTGATGGATAAAATCTCTCCTGCCACCAAACCTATCGTCCCATTTGTTTCATCATTCTGAGAATCATTAGGAGCAGCGTGACAGGTGTAATAAATGCTTGTGCTAAAAATCTCAATGCATGCTCGTAGAAGATAATATTGCCAGCTTGGAAAATGACATTTGAGAGATGACCCCGAATTGCATTTATGTTGCAGGGCATATATTCTTGGCTGCCGCCGAACAAGGGGGATGTGTGAGAGAAGACAACGATAGCTGTCATCTTCATATGATGGATTATTTTCTATTATGCTTTATATAACTTGATAAGCTACTTATTTTTATATAGATATTTTTCTTATTTTTTCCTTCCTAGGTCTAAAGAGGGTGATAAAAGATAAAGATGTCGGCCTTTCATGTATACAATTAAGGACTCATTTATTTGGTTCGTGGAACAAAAAAATTTTGCTACAATATTTTTTTTGGAAACATAATTTTTGAAAATATAATATTTGAAAAAGTGGTTTTAGCATATGAAAAAGTGGCATTCTAAAGTGATTTATATTTTATGGAGCACCTATTTTTTTAAAAAAGTTGTATGAAATATCTATTATACATTTACAATCTTCATAGATTTTGATGGCTTAAAAGTATTTTTGGAAAAAAAAGGATTTCAGTTTTCAATTAGTAAAAAAGTAGCTTTTTCATGTCTTCTATAAATTTATGAAATATAAAAATTTTATTTGTATGAAAAATTTTTAACTAAATAAAAAGTATTTTTTGTTTTTCTGTCAATTACATTTTTTTTTTGTTTTTCTTTTTCTCGGGAACCAAATGAGTTCTAAACACTTTTGCATTTAAGTTAGGAACTTTTGAACCAGAACTAGTTCAAATTTCAAGATTTATATTATATTAGGTATAACATAGTTACATAGCAATATTAAGAACGTCCCAATAAATTTTGGCTCTTGCAAGGCCAAGTCGTGAAATGAAGATTTATACAATCACCACAGTTGGTGTGCCGAGACTAATTCAAAATTGATGCAGAGAGCTAAAGAATTGCACGTAAAATTCGTTCGATAAGGAGATTTTCATGTAAAACTTTTTATGTTAATCTTGAACTAGTCCCGGCATCCGGCCGGCCGAGAGGCCCGAGACTGGTTCAAAACTGACGTGAGAAGTTTTCATCTCCTCTCTCGCTCAAGCGGTACAACGCGGAGTACTGGCTGCGGGGGATTCTGAAGACAACCGAGGGGTCGAGGTGGCCCCATTCATTAGGAGGCAAGAGGGAGGTGGTATCCTGGAGCAGGGGCTCGGACGCCTGAAGGAAATCCTCTGAGCGAGATCATGTGGTAGTCTTGACTGAAATCAATCTGCTTCTCAAATAATTTGACGTTCGAATCTCGCAAAGCATGCAGCATTGAAGTACTTTCCTTCCAAGTACTAGTAGATTTATTTCGGTCAAGAAAATGTCTACTTGCCACCAAAGTCTATCAAACATAAAAGAACGGGAACCTTAGATTATGCCACAACATGCCTAGATCAGATACTACTGATAATCTGGGGTTTACGACATGAAGAAGTGACAGTAGCATTCATTTCTTCTGCCTGATTACCAATCAGATTATAGAAAATATCAGGTTGTTGCTTACATGGATTAAGGAATCATGCACATTATAGTATTGAGTTAGAGACTTTGCAGGGTAGGATATATTGAAGGAGATTACTGGTTGTCTCAGACAATGTTAAGAAAGTAAATGGAGGCCAAGAAAATGACCACTTCAGGATTATCCCTCACAAAAATAAGATGGCTCTGTTGAAGGATATTGACAAAACTAGAATCTGGATGTTACTTAGAAACATCTGCATTGGAACCATCAAAGTAATTCTGATAAGAGGTTTTCAGCTGCAACAATGGGAGGTAGTTTATCATATGCTTACAACAATTCAATTATCTGCGTCATAGGAAGAGCAACTGTTTCATAAGCAAGTTTCTGAACTTAATAAGTTCCTTCTTGACTGTCATCAAGCTCTAAAGTAATTATTTCAAATGCCTCTTAAAGAGGAGAAACATGTGCAGCCCAAAAAAAATGGGAACAAATGTAGATGAAGGGAGCGATGCCTGATTTGCTAAGATTTCAAGTTCTCTATATATCAATTTTTAAATGAAACATCTGCAAAAACCTTTCACATACTAAAATTTGAGGTACGAGAAGAGTTTGCTTATAATTGATCTTTGGTAGGAAATCAGCTATTTGGATAGCAGAGCCTCCTACTGTTGCATATTTAAGTTATCTCCTTCCTAAGAAATCTTATCAGGAGATGGCTTGCTATGAACTCTAATTATAACATCATACCCTTTCACTTGTTGAAGCAGGCAGAGATTGGCCTTCGCTATGCCCGGTGCGTTTTACGGACTAGGTCTATCATCCTTGAGGGTGATTCAGCCACCGTTATTAGTTGGATCCAAGAGGTTCAAGGGGTGGCGGGTGTGACCATCCCTTGCTCCGTGACATTTGGACCATGGCGAGGGATGGATGGGCCTTTCAGGCCACGCATATTTACCGTAAAGGTAACGGTGCTGCGGATTGGGTAGCTGCGTTTGTAGCTTGTCACTCCGGAGGTACCTTATGGTATGGTGTTGGGGAGCTGCCCTTGGCACTCCAAGGTATTCTATTTTTTGACTTTATTGGGTCTATCCGCTCACGCCGGGTATGATCGACCTGTACTAGCCAAAAAAAAAGAAAAAAAAAAGAAAAAAGCAGGCAGAGATTGCAGGGGTTAAGAAGCACTTAGAAAACAGAATATGCTTCAGCACATGAATCTGAAAAATTCTAGATAAATACTGATACTTTTATGGTAAAAATAAACTTAGGTAGCGTAAAAGTAAATTCAGTGGGAATCCTATCAGCTTCCAGAGGAGATGACACTTGATCCTCTTCCTGAAAGATTGAAATATCTTTTCTTCTTCACTGGCTTTTAATGGGGATGCAAGGGCTTTAGATCTACATGGATGCCGAACTAAAGTATCCAGTAAAAGTCATTCTTAACAGTAAACGAAGATAGTGCTTGAAATTGGAAGACTCCATAAATTCGAGATGTTGGAATTTTTCCAGTTTAACCTTCTAGTGATTCTTTCTGATGAACTTTATATTCCTCATCCAAGGTCTCAACCCTCTCTCCTCTCAGAACTAATTGAACTTGTGGAGAAAAAAGTCATCCTTGATAACAAGGAACAGCATGTTCAACGTTTGCTCCTTGATTGTCCCTTCTCCCAAATGTCGTGCTGCTTATAGATTTGTACTGTCCCCAGGGTAATTGTACTTTGTGAAGAAGATTTTCATCATTGCTGCTCATAACTGGAGCTTAAGAATATGAAATGAAAGGAGCAATCAAGCAGCTTCAAATCAACAGGAATTTGGATATATTGTATTGTTTTCAACACACTATAATATCTTCTTTAAACCACCTTGGTTTGTTACGGGTTTCATATGTTCTTGCTCTATAAAGCTTTTCTTTTCCCTCCAAATGATTTTGGCTTCTAGATCACTTGCCTTTTTCTTTAGCAAATGAAAATCTAGACACTGTTGCATACGTTTAAAACAAATATATGGTTGCCGCATCTTATGCATACTTATAATCGCTAGAATTGCAATCTCTTCATATATATGAAGAAAAATTCAAGAGCTTATATCCTATGAGCATGCAAGACCTGCAAATCATCATTGTTATCCAGCCACAAGAATATGTTCTTTCGCTATAATCAATAATTTCAACATGGGTGCTAATTGACATTGATCAAGTATGATGTCTACAAGATGCTATGAGACTTCTGAGTTACCTTTTCGCAATATAAATGTCCAGAATGTTTTGCTCTCTAACCCCACCATAAGATTAATCCTTCTCTGTTTGGTTAATGTATTGATAGTGCCAAAACAACAATTTTCTTTTCGATACTTTGAAAACTGGTATTAACAAATTTAAGAGCATGCTAAGTGAAGCTTGGTAAAAAGAAAATTATGTCTCCCTTTCTACAACAGCTGATGATCCTCACAGCGGATGCAATATTATTCAAGTAGTTCCAATATGAGACTGGAGTTGAAAAGGGCGAAGAATGTGCTTGAACAAGTGTGACCATGTAGAGAAATCAAGAAATTGAAGCAACAGCTCTGTTAGTACAGCTAATGATCCTCGCATCAGATGCGATATTATTCGTGTAGGTCCAAGATGAGATTGGAGTTGAAAAGGCATAGAATGTGCTCGGATCAAAGCGACCATGTAAAGAAATCAAGAAATTGAAGCAAGAGGTCTGCTAGTTTGATAAATCCAATTTGCTAAACATCATACATTTCATTCTTGCAAAGGAAAAACATGGTATGCACAAAATCAGACGCAAATTTGCAGCAAGTAAACCATAACTCCGGCGGGATTTCAATTCAAAAGAATCTAGAGTGACCACACAAGTTTTATCAAATTAACAAAAAGAAGCAACAAATAACTACAACAAAACTAGGCCTCTATCGGTGCTATTTTTTTTCTCTTTTTCATGTTGCTACTTCAGTTTTCTTTCCATCAGTATGGTGGTGGATAATATCCCGGGTAAGGTCCTGCAAAAGAGTCTCTCACACACAGTCAATATCATGCTCATGCATCCTCATATAATGATACAAAGCAAGGTACATTGCTTGTTCGAAGCTTACCTGGTGGATAGTAAGGCTGTGTTGGTGGTGGAGGGGGATACTGCTGCACGTATGGCTGCGGCGGATACATGGCAGGCGGGCACGGCTGCTGTGGGTAAGCCGAAGCCTGATACAGAGAAGGATCAGGAGGAGGATACGAACCGTAAGCGCCAGCTCCGGGATAAGTCCCAGCCGGTGGGTACGAAGGAGCATAGGGAGGAACATGTGGTGCTGCAGGGATGTTGTAATGTGGGGCAGATGGAGTGCTGCTTTCTGCAGTCTTCTTCTACTTGTTGCAATGTCAGTAGAAGATCAGAGGTTATGTTAGATCTCTCTCTCTTTTTCTCTCTCTCTAGATGTCATTATAATCACAGGCATCAATCAAGAAAGGTAGCACGGAGATATCGTAAACTTACTGATGCATTCGGGAAATGCATTATGAGTTTCACTTCTCCAGCATACCTGGATATCGGTCATGGAGAAATTTCACTGATGAATCTTAGACTGAAGATAATCTGTTGAATGAATGAGCGAGGGTGCACGCACCTGGGACTTCGCGTCTGGATTGGCCAAGAAGAGTCGTCGTAGCCTTGAGAGAGGACTTTCTGCAACTGAACCCTGAACAGGAATCGAAATAGATCAGCGGCAACATAGATAGCGTTAAAAATGGCAATTTCCTCAAGGTGAACTTCGCGTGGGTGGTTGGTGCGGTGTCGGCTTTATCATCAGAGATCAGCAGACCAAACTAGTGGCAGCTGGGAGTCGGCGCATCTTCAACCAGACTGTCGACAGTACTGAGTTGAGAGCAGCATGGGAGGGAGTATACTATGCAAGACGGGTGCTGAGGGTCGACCGCCTTATCATTGAGGGAGATTCTACCACAGTAATCCAGAAGATCTAGGGGACCAGAGGTGCTGATAGGGGACTGCGACTGCTCCACGACATTCACCGTCTGCTAGGTAAATACATCTTCCATCGGGCCTCTCATGTCTACAGAAAAGGCAATAGTACAGTAGATTGGATGGTCTCCTATGCAGCTTATCATCCAGACGACTTCATCAGGATGGATTAGACTTCTGTCCCGTTTTCCTTGCAGCCTATTTTACTTTTTGACTTTTTGGGCACTGCTCAGTGTGAGCAGTCGATGTACCAAAAAACAACAACAACAAAAAAAAAAAAGAGCATGAATGCCGAAAGGCGGACCTGCCGCTGCCAATGAAGTCATCGGCGGTGAAGGTGTTGCTGTTCCAGACGATGATGCTGATCTCGCGGAGGCCTTCGATGAGGGGAATCCGGAACTTGTCTTGGAAGGTGGGGTTTCTGCCTCCATCTGGCCATTAATTTTCCATGATCAGCGGAGCCAAGAGATAAAAAGATAGGAACTTTGGAGATAATGGGTACCGGTGCAGGTGCGGGTGCGGAACTTGGAATTGGCGTACTCGAGGCAGACGTAGGGATCCTGCCGGGAGAAGAGCTCGGTGTCCCTCAACTTGCTGCACCCTACCACTGCGGGCGCCCACAAGTTCATTAGCAGTAGAAATTTGAGAATTCTACAGGCACAAAAGAAAAGGGAAAACTTTGGTCATTGTTTGGTTGAGTTGAGTACCTGTGATCTCGAGGATCTGGCCTTGGATCCCAGAGACGGTAGACATGGGAGAGTGGGAAGGAAGGCGTTCGACGGTAGAGCCGAGACAAACAAACAAAAGAGAAAAGGCTATATGACAAGGGAGGGACGGAGAGACTGCGGCGTGGAGTCGACCTAGCCGGAGTCGAGGATTTTATTAATCCAGCAGGATTTTATTTTTCTTTATAACGAAACTTCCGCAGGAATCGTTAGACGGCCGTGTCGGAAGTGAATAAATATAGCAAACTGAGAGGAGCGGGCTCATATTTTATTAATTATTTTTAAAATTTATTAGAATTTTTTAATAAAATTAGATTAAAAAATTTATAAATTGAGTTGCTAATCGAATTAGGCCTCCATGCATAAAATATCCAAATATAGCTTTGAATATGGCCGCCCGAATTCCATGAGAAGCACACAAAAAAAAAAAAAAATCAGCTGAAAATTTATGGCGCTGCATCATATTTGTTATTTATTGTCACAATAGTAACTGTTGCTGGAAATTGGACCCGGGGGCCGCCGCGAAGCCGGAGAAGGAGGAGCTCCGCCGCGGGGAGGGCGGATGGCGGTGCGCCGGCCGGCTGCGTCCTCCTGTGCCCTCTTGTGGGGTGTGAGAGAGCGGAGAGGAGAGTGCGTCCTGTCCCGTCCTGCAAAAAAGCCGGTGGCCGGGCTCCCCGGCGCCGGCCCTCCGATGCTTAAGTCAGAGGGGGCAAATATGTGGAGAGAGCAAGCCAGAGGGTGAAGAAGATGAAGAGGATATTGTGCTTAATTGTGTCTGTGCTGTTTTCTTGTGTTCCGGTCCCCCTCTTCCTTCCTCCCAGGCTCCCTTTTATAGAGGGATTTTATGTTGCCCGGGAGGTGACAGGGAGTTTGTCCTCTTTTGTAATAATTGGGCACGATTTGGCCCATTAATGGCGTAGTGGAATATGAGGCCGAATCAGACCGGAACCAGGGAGTTGTCACGGTCGATCGGACCTGTTGGAGTGGTTGAACCGCCGGCCGTGGTAGGCCCGGGGTCCATGGATGGTAAGTGCATTTATTACCGAGTGAACCGGCGGTCAGGGAGAGCCATACGCTTTGATGGTTCAGTGATCCGGAGATCGTCTTGAGCCGTGTTCATTAAATGACTGAGTGCATCGGAGACTTGAGGGGGTCTCATGCATTAATGGCAGGTCGTGCCAAATACCTGCGGAGATCTTATGCCTTGATGGCTTGGAGATAGCGGCAGGTTGCAGTGGAGTTGTCAGGTCCCTCAGGGGGTTAGGCAGGAGTTGAACATTTGGTCAAGGCAATCGGCTCGGCAGGGGTGCCGAGCCGAGCTGGTCGCCCAATGGGGCGCCCTGTGGCGGGGTCGCTTCTAATGCTCCTGGTCGGCGCCCTTTGGTCGAGCGCCTTCTAGTTGAGCGCCTTTATTTCGCGCTCTTTCCTCTCTGGTCAGCGCCTTCTAATCAAGCGCTTTTCTGGTCGGCGTCCTCTGGTCGGCTCTCTTGGGCCGAGCATCTTTTCGGATCGGCGCTCTCTAGCCGAGCACCCCTCTGGTTGGTGCTCTCTGGTCGGCACTCTTTGGCCGAGCGCCTTTCCGGTCGGCGCTTTTTGGCCGAGCGCCTCCGTGGCGGTATGACTTGGGGTTTTTCCCCCAACACTACCCTCCGACTTCCGAGTTCCAGTTGGCTACCAGCTGGAGCGCGGGAAGTAGCTTTAGTTGGGCCGTTACGAATTCCGAAAATCTTAATTTATTGCGCATTTTGAATTATCGGACGCTTCGAGATGCCTTTAATAGGCGGCGTCTCTTCTTTCCCGAAAAGCCTTATTATTGGGACACCTTTTGCGAGGCGTCCTCGCGCCATGGGCTCATGATGGGGCCGCACGATCCGATGGGGCGCTTCGGCGTTCGAAGCGTTAGCCCTAATTAAATGCATCGTACTGTCTTTTGGACCGACACGTGTGGTCATCTCAACGGGGTGCGGCTTTTCTTTTGCCGATCGGGGCCGTTGGGGAGGTTTATATAAACTCTCCCCTGGCCCTCCGTCCCCTTCCTATTGCCTTCTGCTTCTAGCTTTTCTTCCCCCAGCTTTTCACAGTCCGAAGTTCTTTTCTCCGGCGTCTTCCCCAGGTCGTCCTTTTTTCTTTCTTGATCCCTTTCTTCCCTTACAATGGGTTCTCTCCCCAGTGAGGTCGAGTCTACCATGAGCGTCCTGGAGGTCGAAATGACCGAAGAGTGGTTTTTCCCTCTTCACGGGTTCCGCTTAGAACCCGCCAGGCGTGGGGATCGGGTAACCGATCCTCCGGTAGGCCAGATTGGAGTGTACCTAGAGTCACTCTGGGCCGGTCTCCGATTTCCTCTTTACGGCTTCGTGAATGAGTTGCTGATGGTATGCCGGCTGGTTCCGGCGCAACTCGCTCCGAATGCCTGGAGGACAGTGATCGGTTTCCTGTCACTATGCTTACTGCACGGGATTCCGACCTCTGTCAACGTTTTCCGGCGGCTTTTTATTTTTAAGTCGAATCCGGGAGACGGTGAGTGGCTCTACATCGCCCTTCGGGCGGGTCGGCCACTTTTTCATGGTGCCCCCTCGTCCATTCATGACTGGAAGAAGAAATTCTTCTTCCTAGGTTCTGAACGGTCCTGGGGGTTTGACCCCAGGTGGGGGCCGGCCCAGCTCAGGTCCATCAACAAACACCCCACTTTCTCCACGTGAGCAGGGGATCCTTGACGCCATCCGCAGCCTCGGGGACGGCATCTTACTGAACGGCCTCATATGTGAGGACGCTTTGGTGAACGTGGGCTTGAGCTCGGCACGTCCCCATGGTAAGGATAGTTACAGTGTCTCTTTTTATTTCCTTACTGTTCTAATGTTCTAATCCTGTTCGCCTTTGCAGATATCGCAAAGATGGTGACTAAAAGCGAAGTCCTCTATGTTCGCTTCCAGAAGAGGGCAGCCGAGCTCTCGGGCGAGCCCGCCGAGCCGAGGAAGAAGCAGAAGGTCTCGGCGACCTCAGCGACCCCGGCGACAGCAGTGGCCGAGGCGGGTCCTTCTCGCCCTGCGCACTCCGAGGTGGGGCCTTCTCGCCCCGCGCACCCCGATGCTGGTCAGAGGGAGGGTGCGGATTCCAGGGGCTCGGGCTCCCGGGGAGCTTCGGTGGTGCTCCCATGCCCGGTGCCCTTGGCACAAATCCCTGGTCGGCAGGATGCTTCAGTTGCCGACCAGGGGAGGAGTTCCGCGGGTCCCGCGCTTACGCGCCCCGCCTCAATCGTGCGGCAGTCAGATCGGCCGCTTGTCCGACCCCAGCCCCCTAGCTCCGAGCCGGGGAGCAGTCACGGAGCCTCGGGGTCGGCTCCGCCTAGGCCAGCCGATGCTGGCCTTCCGGGCCCATCCGGCTCGGGGGAGCGAGTGCCTCTTGCACTCACCTGGTCGGTATTCGAGGGCGATTCAGCCCTCGAAAACCCTCGAGTGGCGCGCGAAGTATCTCGGGTCGCGCTGCTCCCGGCCGACCGGGCCATGATGCAGTCCATGAGTTACAATGCCTTCATGGACGCTACCCGCTGCAACGCCGTCCGGGTAAGTAAAAATTTCCATCTGTGTAATTTGTAAAAAGTTTACTCGCAGCGCCTTATGTTTTTCTTTTCGTCTCTTTTACAGCACTTGCACGAGACGGAAATGCTGATGCACATAGTCCAAGACTACCGGGAGCGGGCCCGGAGGTGCCAGCGCGGTTACGAGGAGGCCGAGGCGAGGTACCTGGCCGCCGAGGCGAGGTACCAGGCCTCCGAGGCCGAACGTCAGGTGCTCCAAGAGAGAATTGGAGCATCCGAGGAAAGAATTCGAGCTCTGACCGCCGAGCTCGATGAAGAGAAGGGCACGCACACACTAACAAGGTCCGAAGTGCGCGCCGCCGAGGCTCGTTTGGCCGCGGCCGAGCTGGCGTCGGCCTCCCGCGAGCAGGAGATAGGGAATGCCCGCCTCCGACACTTAGAGCTCGAGCGGGAAATAAAAACCCTCGAGCGGAAGGCCGCGTACCACGAGGCTCGGGAGCTCGAGGCTCGGGAGCAAGCCCAGAACGCGGTGAGGCTCTTCCGCGAGTCGGAGGAATTTCACGACCTCCTAGCAGAGGAGGGCGTGAACGGGCTAATTCAGGGCTTCCGGGACTTCCGCAACCAACTGCGGCGGCTTCTCCCGGATTTCGATGTAAACCTGCTCCAACCGGGAGCAGGGGTCGAGAGGCCGGAGGCGGAGGCAGAAACTCCGGGGGCCGACCAGGGAGGTCCAGCCGAGGCGACCGAAGCCGCCCCCGAAGCCGCCCCTGAGGCTACTCCCATTGCTGCCGAGGCTACTGAAGCCCCGACTGCTGAGCCTACCGCTCCCGATACTGCCGAAACCGAAGTGGTCGAGCTCGAGCCTTAGTGTAATTTTTGTTATTTTGTAAAGTCGGGATGGCCCCCCATACTTGTAAGGGCCGAACCCGAATTTTTGTACTCAGCCTACGGGCTTTTTGAAATGAATATACTTTTTTGGAAACTCGTCTGTTATAGTCCAAGTTTCTCTGCTCGGATCCATTTTAGGTTCCGAGGACATGGGCTCTAGGGCCTCAGCTTTACCCGCCACAGGGTTTGGTTTTAGGTTTGGCTAGCCGAGCTCCATTGCTCGGTCCTTCGACTAGTGGTATAGCGACGCTTATGCTTATACCAAGGGGATTCGGGCTCGGAGAATTTTTCCGAGCCTAGTCCAGAATTCGACCAAGCCCTGGGGCGGCCGCTAGGACAGATTTTTTTAGCGTAGTGAACTTCGAATCCGAGCCTCGGGTTGCCGGGGCGAACCGGATTCTTTTCCAACGAATGGGTCGAATGCTCGTCAGCTCGTGACGGGGATTCAACAGACTGTTTATACCAAGTTTGTTGGTATCGTGAGTGTTTCACGCCGAGGCGACTAAAACATTCTGCTCGGAGTCCACTCTTTGAGGACGTCGGCAGAGAAATCCAAAACAGATAAGATAATGTAGAAACATTAAGTAAATGGGTACCTTGTACCGTGTGCGTCCTTGCACCGAGGCGACTGAAGACGCTCCTCTGCTCGGGGTCCGTTCTTTGAGGACGTCAGCAGAGATCCAAGAATAGATAAGATAATGTGAAAACATTAAATAAATGGGTACCTTGTACCGTGTGCGTCCTTGCGCCGAGGCGACTGAAGACGCTCCTCTGCTCGGGGTCCGTTCTTTGAGGACGTCGGCAGAGATCCAAGAATAGATAAGATAATGTGAAAACATTAAATAAATGGGTACCTTGTACCGTGTGCGTCCTTGCGCCGAGGCGACTGAAGACGCTTCCTCTGCTCGGGGTCCACTCTTTAAGGACGTCGGCAGAGATCCAAGAATAGATAAGATAATGTGAAAACATTAAATAAATGGGTACCTTGTACCGTGTGCGTCCTTGCGCCGAGGCGACTGAAGACGCTTCCTCTGCTCGGGGTCCGCTCTTTGAGGACGTCGGCAGAGATCCAAGAATAGATAAGATAATGTGAAAACATTAAATAAATGGGTACCTTGTACCGTGTGCGTCCTTGCGCCGAGGCGACTGAAGACGCTCCTCTGCTCGGGGTCCGTTCTTTGAGGACGTCGGCAGAGATCCAAGAATAGATAAGATAATGTGAAAACATTAAATAAATGGGTACCTTGTACCGTGTGCGTCCTTGCGCCGAGGCGACTGAAGACGATCCTTTGCTCGGGGTCCGTTCTTTGAGGACGTCGGCAGAGATCCAAGAATAGATAAGATAATGTGAAAACATTAAATAAATGGGTACCTTATACCGTGTGCGTCCTTGCGCCGAGGCGACTGAAGACGCTTCCTCTGCTCGGGGTCCGCTCTTTAAGGACGTCGGCAGAGATCCAAGAATAGATAAGATAATGTGAAAATATTAAATAAATGGGTACCTTGTACCGTGTGCGTCCTTGCGCCGAGGCGACTGAAGACGCTCCTCTTGTACCGTGTGCGTCCTTGCGCCGAGGCGACTGAAGACGCTTCCTCTGCTCGGGGTCCGCTCTTGTACCGTATGCGTCCTTGCGCCGAGGCAACTGAAGATGCTTCCTCCGCTCGGGGTCCGCTCTTTAAGGACGTCGGCAGAGAAGTCCGGTGATGGAGAACGAGCCGAGCTTGTTGGTTGAAGCCGGTGGAGAACGAGCCGAGCTCGTTTTGGTCAGTGAAGACCGCATCCCAACATATCGGGGCATCCCGAAGAATCGGGGCATCTCGAAGAATCGGGGCATCTCGACGTCTCGAGGCATCCCGGCCGAGGTCGGGGTAGGAGAACGAGCCGAGCTCATTGGCCGATGGAGCACGAGCCGAGCTCGTCGGTGGAAGTCGATGGAGGACGAGCCGAGCTCGTCGGTCACTTAAGACCGTATCTCGACGTCTCGAGCCATCCCGACGGATCGGGGCATCCCGACGTCTCGGGGCATCCTGACCGTGGTCAGGGTAGGAGAACGAGCCGAGCTCGTTGGCCGATGGAGCACGAGCCGAGCTCGTCGGTGGAAGTCGATGGAGGACGAGCCGAGCTCGTCGGTCACTTAAGACCGTATCTCGACATCTCAAGCCATCCCGACGGATCGGGGCATCCCGTTGTGGCAGGGCATCCCAATATATTGGGGCATCCTGACGTATCAGGGTATCCCGACGGATCGGGGCATCCCGACGTCTCGGGGCATCCTGACCGTGGTCAGGGTAGGAGAACGAGCCGAGCTCGTTGGCCGATGGAGCACGAGCCGAGCTCGTCGGTGGAAGTCGATGGAGGACGAGCCGAGCTCGTCGGTCACTTAAGACCGTATCTCGACGTCTCGAGCCATCCCGACGGATCGGGGCATCCCGTTGTGACAGGGCATCCTGACCGTGGTCAGGGTAGGAGAACGAGCCGAGCTCGTTGGCCGATGGAGAGCACATCACGAACTCACGAACCGTCTTCAGGGAGTCCACGTGGGTACTCTATCATCCCGAGATATCGGGGCATCCCAACCGTGGTCAGGGGAGGAGAAATAAACCTGGGATCATGAGATAACGAGGAAAATCGGTGAGCTTGAAATGAGTATGCAGATCATAAGTTTATTATGAAATGAAATCCACAGAATGAAATTCAATAGTGGAATAATGAGGGACCCCTTGGGGTTCTACTGGTGGTACACGCGGAGGTTTTCAGAGCTCCAGCTCCGCGGAATGGGAGTCCCATCTAGAGACTCCAATTTGTAAGTTCCGGGTCGGCGGATGCGCGTGACTCGGTATGGTCCTTCCCAGTTTGGGGCCAGCTTCCCTTGCTCAGTTGGTCGGGAGGCCTCAGCTCTTCTGAGGACAAGGTCCCCTGGTCTGAAAGATTTGACTTTGACCCTGGCGTTGTAGTACTGAGCTGTCTTTTGCTGGTACCTCGCCATACGAACTCGGGCGGCCTTCCTCGTTTCCTCGACTAGGTCAAGGTTGTTTCTGAGCTATAAAGAGTTGGAGCTGGCGTCGTGATGCTCGACTCTTGGAGAAGGAATTCCAATCTCCAGTGGGATGACAGCCTCCGTCCCGTATGTCAGGTTGAAGGGAGTCTCGCCGGTGGGGACGCGGAACGTGGTCCGGTAAGCCCATAGGACATTGTATAGGTATTCGACCCATTGTCCTTTGGATTTGTCGAGCCTGGCTTTGAGACCCTGCAAAATAGTACGGTTTGTTATCTCGGTTTCTCCGTTCGTCTGAGGGTGCGCGACCGAGGTGAAGCGGTGGTCAATGCCAAGCTCGGAGCAGAATTCTCTGAAGTGAATGTTGTCAAACTGGCGACCGTTGTCAGAGATGAGGATGCGGGGAAGCCCGAATCTGCAGATTATGGACTTCCAAATGAAATCCCGCATCTTCTGCTCGGTGATCCGGGCGAGGGGCTCAGCTTCCACCCACTTTGTGAAATAGTCGATGGAGACGACCAGGAACTTCTTTTGCCCGGTGGCCAGTGGAAGTGGCCCTAGAATGTCAATTCCCCACTGGGCAAAAGGCCAAGGGGAACTGATTGAAGTCAAGGGAGCCGAAGGTCGGCGTTGAATATTGGCGTTCCTCTGGCACCGGTCACATCTTTGGACGAAGTTCATAGCGTCCTTCTGGAGTGTCGGCCAATAATATCCTTGGCGTAAAATTTTGTGGGCCAATGCTCGCCCTCCCAGATGATTTCCACAGATTCCTTCATGGACTTCGCGCATGGCGTAATCAGCCTCCGTTGGGCGGAGGCATCTGAGGAGGGGAGATGTGAAAGATCTCCGATAGAGCCTTCCCTCATATAGTATGTATCGGGTGGCGGAGCGCTTGATTCGGCGAGCCTCTCGTTCATCGGTGGGGAGGACTTCGTCTTGCAGGTAGCTGGTGAGTTCATCCATCCAGCTTGGCTCGAACTCAGTGCAGAGGGTCTGCTCAGGCTCGTCAGTACTGGGCTTTTGGAGATACTCCAGTACTACCGTTTTGGGAAGCTCGCTCATGCGAGAGGACGCCAGCTTTGATAGCTGGTCGGCCCTGAGATTCTCCGACCTGGTAACATGTTGAATGTGAAAAGAATCCAGGGTCGAGGTGAGATCCCGTACCTTCTGAGATACTTCTGCATGGTCGGGTCTCTGGCTTCAAAGTCGCCCATAATTTGGTTGACAACGAGCTGAGAATCACTGAAGGCCTTTAAGTCCTTCACTCCTAGCTCTTTGGTTAGCTTGAGCCCGGCGACAAGCGCTTCGTACTCCGCCATATTATTGAAAGCGGGAAACTCGAGGCGCAAGGCTTGCTCGGCGACCACCCCCTCCGGGCTGGTGAGGATAAGTCCCACTCCACTACCCCCCGAGTTTGAAGAGCCATCGACATGCAGAGTCCATGTCAAACTCGGGGTCGGCTCCGTTGGTGGCTCAGGCACGGGCTCGGCCTCGTCCGGTATGATGCACTCGACTATAAAGTCTGCGAGCGCTTGTGCTTTGATCGCCGGTCTGGATCGGTACTCGAGGTCGAATTTTTCGAGCTCGATGGCCCATTTAGTGATTCGGCCCGCACGGTCTAATCTCTGCAAGATCTGCTTGACCGGCTGATCGGTCAGTACGGCCACTGTGTGGGCTTAGAAGTAGGGTCGGAGCCTTCGAGCTGAGATGACCAGAGCATAGACAGTCTTCTCCAGCTTGGAGTATCGGGTCTCGGCGTCCCTCAAGACCCGGCTGGTGTAATATACTAGCTTTTGGAGTTTACCCTCCTCTCGGACCAAGACCGAGCTTACTGCTACAGGGGAGACAGCTAGATATAGATAGAGAAGCTCTCCCTGTTGAGGCTTTGTGAGCAGGGGAGGGGAAGCCAGTAGATGCTTGAGCTCCTCAAAAGATTGCTGGCACTCGTCCGACCACAAAAAGTTCTTCGGCTTCTTGAGGGCTGCAAAGAATGGAAGGCAGCGCTCGGCCGAGCGGGAGATGAATCTCCCGAGGGCTGCGACTCGGCCTGTGAGCCGTTGTACCTCCTTGACCGTCCTGGGAGGCGCCATCTCTTGGAGGGCTCGGATCTTCTCTGGATTGGCCTCAATTCCTCGTTGTGTAATGATGAAGCCGAGGAATTTGCCGGAGGTGACCCCGAATGCACATTTAGCTGGATTGAGCTTCATCTGGTACTTTCGGAGTGTGGAGAATGCTTCATTGAGGTCGGCTATGTGGTCTTGCGCCACCTTGCTTTTCACCAGCATGTCATCCACGTAGACCTCCATGTTTCGGCCTATTTGGTCTTTGAAGATTCGGCTGACCAGCCTTTGATAAGTTGCCCCGGCATTTTTCAAGCCGAATGGCATTACCTTGTAGCAGTAAGTTCCCCCGTCGGTGATGAAGGCTGTCTTTTCCTCATCTTATAGTGCCATGCGGATCTGGTTGTATCCGAAAAAGGCGTCCATGAATGCCAGCAGCTCGTGGCCCGAGGTGGAGTCCACGAGCTGGTCGATGCTGGGGAGTGGAAAGCTGTCCTTTGGGCAGGCTTTATTCAGGTCGGTGTAGTCTACGCACATACGCCACTTCCCGCTGGCTTTCTTGACGAGGACCACGTTGGCGAGCCATTCCGGGTAGGATATCTCCCGGATAAAGCCGGCTTCAAGGAGCTTGCCGACCTCCTCGGCTGCTGCTCGTTGTCGTTCAGGGGCGGCGCCTCGCTTCTTTTGTCGCACGGGCTTGTAGGTCGGCTTCACCTGAAGCCGGTGGACCGTGACCTCCGGATCTATCCCCGGCATGTCTGCAGGCGACCATGCGAAGACATCCATATTGTCCCGTAGGAAGTTGACGAGGCGACTCCTCTCGTGTTCGCCAAGGCCAGAGCCGACCTGCACGGTTAGCTCGGGAAAGTTCTCTCGTAAGGGAATTTGAATTAACAACTCACCAGGCTCTACCCGCTCTTTCTGGGGGTTGACCCATGCCTCCATAACTTCAGTTGAGGGCTGGTCAGTTGTTGGGGCAGGTACCTCGGCTGGTCGTCTTGCCTCGTGGGTCGCTAGGTAGCATCGCCTTGCCACCATTTGGTCCCCTCGAACTTCACCGATTCCCTGGCTGGTGGGGAATCGCATCAGCAGGTGGTGAGTCGAGACCACTGCTCGGAGGGCGTTGAGTCCTGGCCTTCCGAGGATGGCGTTGTAAACCGAGGGCAGGCGTATTACAAGGAAGCTCATACCCACGGTACTTTCACGAGGGGGGAGCCCGGCTGTGACCAGAAGGTCGATCTCGCCCTCTACTGGGACTGAATCCCCAGTGAATCCAACCAACGGAGCATTCATCCTCCGTAGTTGCTCTTTTGTCATCCCCATTTTACAATAAGCACCAAAATACAAAACATTCGTCGAGCTTCCATTATCAACCAGGATGCGTTTTACATCGAATTTATTTATGATCATGGAGATGACCACGGCATCATCATGGGGAGTTTCGACTTCCTCTAGATCATCATCTGAAAAGGAGATGGCTTCAGAGGCGCGCAGGCGCTTCGAGGAGATTCCTTCCCCTGAAGTTTCTCCAACCGAGGCCCCGCCTCGGATGGTGTTGATGACGCCGGCGATGGGCCTGTTGGCATTTGAACCTTCAGGCCGTGTGGCTCCTTCGGCTGGCTTCTTCTCTTCATGCCGGCCTTGCACAAACCGATCGAGCACCCCTCGGCGGATGAGTGCTTCGATCTCGTTTCGGAGCTGATAACAATCCTCAGTATCATGGCCGTGATCCCGGTGGAAACGGCAATACTTCCGGGAATCACGACGGATTCTGGTTTCTTGTTTCGGAGGTGGGAGCCGGATGTGATCCCGACCCTCGATCTCCATGAGGATTTCAGCCCGAGGAGCATTGAGGGGAGTGTATTTTTCATACCTCTCCTCGGGTGCATGGGCCCGCAGTTGGAACCTTGAGCGGAGTGGTGACCTCTGCTGTGGCGGTCCCCTCAGTCGGGGTGGACTCTTCGGGCGGGGCGGATTCTTAGCTTGTCGCGGAGACGGGCTTCTGGGCTGGCCGCGCTCCTTGCGGCGTCGCTTCTTGGGGTTCTGCTCGGTCCCGCCCCGCCTAACTGCCACGGCCTCTTCCGCCTTGGCGTACTTCCGCGCCCGAGCGAACATTTCGGTGAGGTCCGAGGGGAAACTCTTCTCGATTGAGAAGAGGAACCTGTAAGACCGGGATCCAGTCTTTAGCGCTGACATAGCGATTGACTGGTCAAGCTCCCGGACCTCCCATGTTGCGGTGGTAAACCGGTCCAAATACTCCCTGAAGGACTCTCCCTCCTTTTGCTTAATGTCTAGGAGGGAGTCGGACGTCCGTCGCTGGGGCTGGCTGGCGGCAAAGTTGCCGGCAAACTGTCTGCCGAGCTGCTCAAAGGAGGAGACAGTACTCGGCTTCAGCCCGGTAAACCACAGCCGGGCTGGTCCTCGGAGTGTCGCCGGAAAAGCCTTGCACATCATGGCCTCCGAGGCTCCTTGTAGGGCCATTAAGACCCGGTAGCTTTCCAGGTGGTCAAGGGGATCAGCCTTGTCGTTGTAGGGCTCCACCTGGGGCATCTTGAACCGTAGCGGAACCGGTTCATCTTCGATCTCCGGGGAGAAGGGAGACTTCGTAGTGAACTCGAAATCGCCGTCACGTCCTGATTTTCTCCCGTGGAGTGCCTGGATTTGGCGCTCCAGCTTCTCGACCTTCTTGTCGAGTTCGTCATTCTGGAAGATCGCTGCAGCGGTTCGTTCGAGCGCAGGTTGCCCTGGAACCGACTCAGCTTCTGAAGGCTGTGGCCAGCCTCCGTAGCCTCTGGCTGGGTGCTCTCTCCAGAGGGAGGCCTGGACTTGGGAGTCCTGACCTTGAAGGGAAAGTCCGCTTGTAGGGGGCTCCGGTTGAACTGGAGCCGGAGGAGGCGGTGCCGTTGGGATGCCCCTGGGCTGCAGGCTTTGGACAGCGGTAGCCAGGGCCTGCACCTGTTGCACCAGGGCATCAAACTGCTCCGGCCGAACTTGATGAACTGGCTCAGCCGGAGGTGGTGATTTTCGGACGGAATGCTCAGGGCTGGGTGGAGGACGTCGAGAGGCATTGGAAGCCCCTTTGCTTCTTAGCTTCATGGCAGCGAACTCGGGCCCTTTCTCTAGCGCCAACTGTTGCTGGAAATTGGACCCGGGGGCCGCCGCGAAGCCGGGGAAGGAGGAGCTCCGCTGCGGGGAGGGCGGACGGCGGTGCGCCGGCCGGCTGCGTCCTCCTGTGCCCTCCTGGGGGGTGTGAGAGAGCGGAGAGGAGAGTGCGTCCTGTCCTGTCCCGTCCTGCAAAAAAGCCGGTGGCCGGGCTCCCCGGCGCCGGCCCTCCGATGCTTAAGTCAGAGGGGGCAAATATGTGGAGAGAGCAAGCCAGAGGGTGAAGAAGATGAAGAGGATATTGTGCTTAATTGTGTCTGTGCTGTTTTCTTGTGTTCCGGTCCCCCTCTTCCTTCCTCCCAGGCTCCCTTTTATAGAGGGATTTTATGTTGCCCGGGAGGTGACAGGGAGTTTGTCCTCTTTTGTAATAATTGGGCACGATTTGGCCCATTAATGGCGTAGTGGAATATGAGGCCGAATCAGACCGGAACCAGGGAGTTGTCACGGTCGATCGGACCTGTTGGAGTGGTTGAACCGCCGGCCGTGGTAGGCCCGAGGTCCATGGATGGTAAGTGCATTTATTACCGAGTGAACCGGCGGTCAGGGAGAGCCATACGCTTTGATGGTTCAGTGATCCGGAGATCGTCTTGAGCCGTGTTCATTAAATGACTGAGTGCATCGGAGACTTGAGGGGGTCTCATGCATTAATGGCAGGTCGTGCCAAATACCTGCGGAGATCTTATGCCTTGATGGCTTGGAGATAGCGGCAGGTTGCAGTGGAGTTGTCAGGTCCCTCAGGGGGTTAGGCAGGAGTTGAACATTTGGTCAAGGCAATCGGCTCGGCAGGGGTGCCGAGCCGAGCTGGTCGCCCAATGGGGCGCCCTGTGGCGGGGTCGCTTCTAATGCTCCTGGTCGGCGCCCTTTGGTCGAGCGCCTTCTAGCCGAGCGCCTTTATTTCGCGCTCTTTCCTCTCTGGTCAGCGCCTTCTAATCGAGCGCTTTTCTGGTCGGCGTCCTCTGGTCGGCTCTCTTGGGCCGAGCATCTTTTCGGATCGGCGCTCTCTAGCCGAGCACCCCTCTGGTTGGTGCTCTCTGGTCGGCACTCTTTGGCCAAGCGCCTTTCCGGTCGGCGCTTTTTGGCCGAGCGCCTCCGTGGCGGTATGACTTGGGATTTTTCCCCCAACAGTAACTTTCAGAACATTAATGTTCTTTTTAGAAAAATATTTTTTTAAATAACTATATATAGGAAGAGAACTTTCATAAGAAAAATAATCTTTCCAAAAAAAGCTTTAGGTGCCATTTGGCATCATTTTCTTTTTCCTATTCTCAAAAATAAAAAGATAATAAAATTCTACTCTATGTAATTTTTATGGAGATATCGTTCCATTTGGCATCTTCAAAGAAACAATCGAACTATTAAATGTCTATGAAAACATTCTGATAGCCGTACCATGGCGATGGCAATTTTATGGATGCTGAAATTTCTTTTGGACTGGGGCCAAGCGGGAGATGGTGACAAATCTTCCGCCTTTGAGCCGGATTCTTGTCGCTTAGCTCTCCATGGTGGATGACGCCCCATCGATGCTTTCGGCAGAAATGAAGCGACGCCGTCGTTTGAGACCAGGCCTATACACGGTTGCTTCTCCGGGGAAGCCGATATTTTGATGGATACATGACCTCAGCAATGCAATCCGATTTCGTGCTTGCATACGCAATTGATTGATCATTTAATTTGATGAAAGGTTCTCATAAACTGATGCGAATATTTACCACCACTTGATTTCCTTATGTTGAAACTGGGAATTCATATGTTGGATGCGAATTTTTCCAAAGACAGGACTTCCTTAGCGTACAATATTTGGCACTGCTTGATCTTCAAATCGCAAGATTCATAGTTATTTTTGCAATAAACTAAAGGGATGGGAATGCGGGATTTTTTTTCTTTTTTTTTTTTTGGAGGAATACAAGTTCAATTAATTGAAAGCAGGAAAACCATAAGATGTTGCGTTCCGTTAGAAACGGTCTCCTCTCTTTATCCAATATTCCATTCCCTTGGTTTATGCTGATCATATATACAAAAATCCTGTACTTATATTGAGATGAGACCCAATTGCCCTTAACAGTCATCAAGGATCATAACTTTTATTTCTTGCGTTCTCTCTTTCGAGAAGGCGCGAGGGATTCAGTAGGGAATTGTCCATTCCCGAAGGAAAAAGAATATGTCATCTTCTTTTTGAAGGACATTTGCTCCAGAGACCAGCCGGATCCGCGAGGATAGAGTTGTCGTTTTATCTTTACCACAACTGTACCGACCGCGTATTGTCGCCTTGAAGGGTAAAGAGTAGGTAACAATTCAAACTCTAACAACTTCGAGTTCTCTCTCTCTTCGCGTTTCCAGGTAGGGGGTTTTCAGTTGGGTGGTAGGTTCTCGCTAGTCACCACATGAGCCTGTGTCCTCACCAGAACTACTGCCAAAACCAAAGGCTTAACCCAGACGCCCATCAAATTGCCTGCCAATACGTGCATGCACGCAAGCAGGCACCTCTCAGGCCTGCAGCCGCATGCAACTGGCATTACGTAGCTGATTAAAGCACTGCATCCTATGTGCCAAATACATACTGAAATGCAATACTCACAAGAAAGATGGGGTCGCTCATCGAATCCAGAAGTAGCATCTCCCATTGAACGTTAAGCCTTTTTTTGGAGCAGAGATCATAATTTTCCAACCTTTTCTTCTTCTTGCTCACTTTTGCAACCAACTTTAGAAATTTAAAAATGACCTCATGTGCAAGAAGCTGCAGTTTTTGCCAATAGAGCATTACCAATTGCAAAATGCACTGCCCACGCACGAATGCAACTTATCTTGTAACTGAATAATAATTAAAACGAGGAGGCAGAAAACCACCTGTTTCACCAAGCATTGCCCTTCTGCCAGGGTCAAATCATTTCATAAATTTAACATCAGGATTCCTTCTGGTCTGCCAAAGGGAGACCAGGGAAATACAATAGGAAGAAATAATGCATCTTTTACCCCTGGGAATGCATTGATAGATTAATTCATTATCGTCAGCATCTGAAGATAAAGATGCATCAAGTTGTTCCACTGCTGGGAACGCTTTCGTCCTCCTCCGAAGAAGCTGCTCTCTTCCCATTGTAACGCTGAAATGAGCAACCAATGGTCAAGAATAGCATATCAGCACGAAGTAGATAGCCATTCAACACGTATGAAGCTCAAGTTACCTGTTTTCCCGACGAGAAGGGAACATATTTGTATTTTATCATGTGAAGTATCTGCCGCTTCATTGTCACTGTGAATAGGACCAACCAGTAGAAGAGTAGAATAGGCCAAAACACAGGAACATCGAACATACTGAAGAATGTCAATATGAAAGCAATACAGAATGCTTTTGTAATGGAATACCTGCACATGGAGAGAAAAGAGGGATTGAATGCTTATTACCACATCTGCCAACCACCGAGTGGCATTAGGAGAAACTAGAATGCAGACTGCATAAACAAAACAGACATATCTTTTCCACTGGTTTTCTTGGAAAGACAGTATCTCCAATGATCATACAATCCCAACATTTCTGCAATTAGTATTGAACCTCAACTCCAAATGGCTTGCAAATGATTTTTTTTTTTTTAAGGATAAAAGTGAAAATGGATCTCTCCGTTTGGGGACAATTTAGTGTCTTCTATCAGATGCATAGTATATTTATAACAAATAACTTTTGTTTTTACAATGATGATTTAGACAGGATGACAAGAATAGGCAACATTCACTCCCAACAAGGAAACAAAATGCAAAATAAACAATTCTGCAACCAAACTTTACCAATGAACATATCTTTCTGGCCGCAAGTTTGCACCATAATCAGTATACTACTCCTTTAACAAATAAGAAACTTGTAATACAAACTGAGATAATGAATCTCTCTGAGTTACCGTTCACAATCTAGGCTGAACCATCTCTTCAGCCACCAAAAAAGTTTAGGGGAAAAAATAGAAGCACAAAAGTCGATAATCTCCTATAAAGAAACAAAATGTGAGTCCAAAATTGTGGTCTTCTTATTAATGTTCGCATTCTAAAGAAAAACCAAACTTTAACAATGAATATTTGTCTATCTTACAAAATATGATTCCAGAGTTTTATATCGGTCTTATTAATGTTTGTGTTCAATAGAAAAACGAAACTTTAACAATGAATACAAATCAATCTTTAATGTCAAACTATGATCGGTGCACTATTACTCATGCATATATGCATGCATACATGAGACTAATAATTTAATCGAATTTTGGTTGGTTAACTTTTCTTTCAAAGAAATCCATGAAAGCTGAATGGCATGCAGAAGACAATCTTTTCAAATGACCATATACTTGCACAACACCACACAAGTTCGGTGCTCTGGGACTGCCCTAATCCAACAGAATGCACAAGGTAGTGGCACAAGGTTCAAGCGTGTTGCTCACAAACTTTTTCATCTTGAGCATGAAATTTGTCCATTTATTATCAACTGAGAGCATTATGGATGCACCTAAACCATACTTGCTGTAAACCTCCTATTTTGGTAATGGATCTGATATCATGTAGCTCCAGGAATCCAGGAATTACTATCTCTATTAACAGTGGCTGACCATTGCTGAAAGAGTGTGTGCACACTGTGTCACCACAAATAACACAGTATGGTCCAGTAATACTGATTGGCATGTTTAGCATAATACTAGGTACACCACCATCTAATTCTGCCACAGGATCTAAGCCTTTATCTAATAAATCTTGCTATGACAAAGAAAGTCATACACACTCTAAGAAATAGAGAACTCCACTTAGGATCCTATAGCAACTTTCATAAGGTGAATCTTGAATTGCCTACTCAGTCCTTAGCCACTTAGGCAGCATCTGTATGCAGCGTGCTGCCCAGCAAGCACCTAAGCAACATGCAAGGGCTTGGACAACACAGGTGGGTCAAGTTTGGACAATCTTTAGAGATTAGGAGGCAAAACTTAGAAAATTAGGCAAACCAAATGGACAGATCGTAACCAATTCGATCTCTTTAATTGGTGCTCTAATAACTTACCTTAGTTACAACACACAAGTTAAAATAATTTATCATAAGTAATTTATTTATTATCAATTATTCCTCATTTGTAGAGTTGTTTGCTGCAAAAACATGGCTCATTGGAAATGTCTTTCAGATGATTAACCACATCGCATGACCTGCAGTTGAAATATGTTACCTTACTAGTTAAAATGTATGTTTCACTGATAGGTTATAAATATTTTCCTTCCGTGCATCTTTCACAACATTTTGTTAAAAGAACAAACTGAAGTCTGTATAGGATCCAAATCTGCAATCAAAGGCAAACGGCTCCTACATGACAACACCCAAGAAAAGTGATGTTGAGGCGTGATGCTGCATGTTCTGGGAGGAACTATGAATGGAAAATCCACGACTAGATACTTCTATGCTCAGTGCCTAGAAGATATCATTTCCCTAACTAATTTATATTGACTATTGTTAGAATCTTGTGATCCACAATTTAGACCGATGAACAGGACCAAATGGCTTTACATCACCCAGATTTGATCCTTGGATCAATGTCAAATTGGATCTTGCAATTTCCATCATAGATTGTACGACCTCATGGATTATAAGATCAAACCAGTATATATTTTATACATTCTAAACTTGGGAAGTCTATCCATTTACGATCCACTAAACTTCCTTGACTTTCACAATGACTAACCAACCAAGACATACATCTGGGAATTTGTGGTTTTAAACTTTCAAGAGTAGAGGAAATGATAGGAAGCTAGAAAGTCCCAGAAGTAAAATTTCATGTCCTTGCAAGTATCATAATGGGCGGTCATTTGAGTACCTATACAACAGAATTGCCTCATGACATCTAGGTGACCTTCGGTTGATCATCATATATACATAAACACAAATATACATATATATAATTATATATATATGTAAGTATCTATAATATATAGTCCACACGTGTGCATGGATGCATGCACACACACATATATATACAGACATACATATGAGTGGATGCATGTATTTCCTCGTAATTTCTTTTCATGAATGACAAGTGGATGCTAATGAGTGAATGGATTAGATCATCAAGAAATATCACTTGCATTAAAAAAAGTTAAACAACTTAAGCGTTAAGACTTAACAAGTTCCCCCAAAAGTTCATTTGAATCCTTGTACTCTTAATGTTTATGTATAAGTAGCACAAAATTTACAAACTAGAACATGGAAGAATTTCTAGCTGTTTATATTCAGCATGTAATGTCTTATGGAGTGTTCAATATTCTTATTGTAACAATATTACAATCTCGTAACATAAATGTAGTAGTTGAATATATGAGTTATGCAAATTTGTATTAAGCCCATGCCTAGTTGATAGTCGAGGCACCAAGGTGATATGGTAGGCACATCGCTTGGGGCCACCTAGGCTATTTGACAACCACGGAGACTATATTATATTTTCCAAATTCTGGCTTCCCTTTTCCCTACGATCTTTGATTTAAAAGGAAAATTGACTTGATGCAATTGGAGGGATGAAACATGTTTTCTTGGAAGACATAGTAATAAGATAACTCTTATATGTAAAGAAAAGAAAACATACAGCTAGAATGTTGTATAAGACTTAACTAGTGGATGACAAAAACAAAGTTCTATTCCTAAAGAAACAAGCAGAAGCAAAGGAAGCAATTTTATATATCATATCCTACGATCATGATAGTGATGGTGATGACACATTTATCATTTTAATTTGCTCTGCATGCCTATATCAGCAAACATTTTTCAACACACTGAGATATCCTATAATATCATGGATATAATTTTTTTGGACCTGCCATATGTTGACTATATGGATGTTGGAAAGAAGACTCCTTATGTCCCTATATGATGGCATCATTCTCTGTCCATCCAAGTTACAAGTTATTCAAGTTTCTTAATTTTCACTTTTAATTTCCATTTTTCAATGTTTAAAAGAAATTAGAAAGAATTTTAAGCTTCGCAATCTGATCCATGGTCCAATCTATAATGACGCTATAAACTTTAGCATGTGATCTCAATATTGACAATATTGCTTACATTTAGGAAATACCAACTAGTAAGCCCATATATGGCAAAGCCAATACCAATTAGGTGGGGCCATTTTGTACTTGGAAGTTCTGGATGCTGGATGCTCCCCCAACAACATGATTACTGAGTGACACTATACAAAGTAAAGTTGTCTTCATTCACCACAAAGCATAAATTTCTTCATGGCAAGAAAGTTGAGATATGAAGGTGAAATCATAAGGTGAGGGAAGCAAACACTAAATCAAATATGACTTCATTTCCAACAATTCCTACTCAAAACTGCACAAAAGTCCCTCCCTTACCCTTACCAATTTGAGCTGCTTGTGGGCTCATAGCCCTACTTTAAAAAAACAAAAAGTTACAATTAGCAATTGACAAACCAAAACCCTTTTTGGAACCAAACTTATATTTTGGTAATGGCATAAGAGGACAATACCTCTGACACAGTCACCTACAAATTTGCACATTGGGATACACTTAAACAATAAACTAGATAAGCAAAAGAAGAGGTCAAAACCATTGCCTCAATTGGAAATTCATGGAGATGGAGGCTTACCAACCACCATAACACAATTTTGTGATGATTGATTTTCAAGATGTGGGTTAAGAACATTGAATTTCTTCCGATTCACTAACATGTCGAAGGTGGCATCTTCATAACTTGATTAGATCGATGCCATTTAATGCGAGCTCTATATAAGGACTCATTGGTTTAGGGCAAAGGGTGATGCAAGTTAAAGAGAATGGGGTTTTGATATCCAGAAATATAGGATATGAGAGGCATCCCAATGCATGAAACTCCCGCCATTGCAAGATTTCGGGAGGGTTAATTGTACACAGCCCTCCCCTCATGTACAGAGAGGCTATTTCCGCATTTCAAATCCATGACACTCCTATCACAATGAAGCAACATTACTATTGCGCTAAGGCCTGCCATTAGAAGTTACAGGATATAGCAAATCTAGAATTGAAACTTCAGGGTAAAAAAATCAAGACTAAAGATTTGGGCTTCTAGATTTGTTTTATAGAATAGGTTTTAAGGAATTGAAAGAATTTCAGTTCTAGACAGACAGGTTTTCATGAATGTTGCATGAACTCTCATGCCTATCTAAAGGAATTGGAATCTTTTCACAAGTCACAAGGTCAAGGCTGGTCAACTTCTTGATAACCACTATAACTAAGAAAGATGAAGCGAATTTTAGAAGTGATATTCATGAAAAAACAAACGTGATGTCTGGTATTCTGGTTACATCAGCATGATCTCTAATCTAATAAAGAATCAAAGAAAGACGAGTAGATGAAAAATTGGAATTTTAATATCAAAGCTAGTGATAGCTTTGAGTTTAAATAAGTACACATTTACAAGTTTAATTAGCAATTTACTGCAGGGAAAGTGAAATGTTCTCAAATCAGACCTGTCACAGATCTGGGCAATACTGAAAGCAAGTGCTTCATGGTGGAGGAAGAAAAAAGAAGAATGAAGAAGAAGAACTGGAAAGAGAAAAAGTGAAAGAGGAAGAAAAAACATGGTAGCAGACCTTCCTACCGATTCTTCTGCTAAATAATTGCATCTACATTGCAGAGAGCCCCTTCTTTTATCATAGATCCAATCAGTGCTCAAATATAGAGATGATATCCAACTAGAACTAAAAAAAGAAATAAAATTAATTACATCTTAGTCCTGGGTAAACCACGTGGATTCTCTTGGAAGTATAGGAAGCAGACAAACAATTGTAAATCTCTAGGATAGTCGGCAGGCCATTCTATCTCCACTTCAAATCCCAAGACATGCTAGAAAGGCTTATTTGTCATTTTAACATACATGAATTAGCAATTACCTTCCAAGATCCTAACAGGCCTCCTATTTTAGTTTTCAACTTATCAAGTGACTTAGAATTCAATTTTCTATCAAGCATTGCCTTCTCCATGATCATCTGAATTTTTTCCAAAACTAAAGGTACCATAGATAGTTGCTTCCCAATTGCACAGGCTAATTTAAGTAGCATGGCCTCTAATTTCCAACCGACCTTTAAGTTTTCATGGTAGGCCTCTCTCTCGCTTAAAATTACCTTGATTAGCAACTATTATTGGGAATGAATGTCAAATTGAGGACCAGCCATAAAACATTATCAAAACTTAATAAATTATAATGCCTATTCCAAAGAGCTGACTCCATATAAATGGAATAAAAGCTAGTTTCTAAATTATAAACCGACATGCCAATTGTCTTTTTTAGGATCCATTCTTTTTTGTGAAACTTATGTCACACTTTCTTGCCCACAAAATGTCCTTTAAAATTTCTTTAAAGACTATCCTTGATCTGTTAAACATCATTCCCAAACCCAAACCCATCTTCCACTCCATAATATGTTTTGCATGCTCTTATTTGCACGTTTAGACATAATGAGAACCAAAATATATCAATCAGTTCTTTCCATCTTCCAGTCCATTATTAAACAAACTTTTTTATCACAAAGCATCTACCATGCTTATATGTGATCCTCCCAAGTGGTAGACTTGTTGTGCCATCAACATCATATCACTGTCCTGCTAATCTTTCTTTGAACCCTATCATCATCTCCCTTCATGATTCTTCACTCCAACTTCATAAAATCTGATGCATTCCCATAAATTTTCAGTTTGTGATCTTATTACAAGCCCTCATGTTAAATGCAATGCATCCAAGTATACCCTTGACTAGCTGTAGGCCTTCTCTATCGTTTAGATTGATAATCCATTTTGATTTTGTGCTTTCCTACTCTCTTTATTCAAAACTCCGCTTGCTGATTGTCGATTATTATTTACTGGATTCATGCTTTAAACATGATCAAGATCCACTAATATGTTCTAGTAAATGAATTTGATAAGAGTTTCATCTTTGCTGCTGGATTTCATACGTCTCCAGCTAAGTTATCAGATTGGGGCTGACATGTTACTGATCTTAAAGTTAAGATATTAGTATTAGAGGTTTTCTAGTTTAACATCAGGATTCTAAGAAACCCTAGGATTCCTTGAACAATCAAATGTTCTGTAATCATACCATCCCCCCTGTTTGGCATGGGACGGGACTAGGTTAGAGTTAGAAAGCTAAATAGGGCATACTGTAGACAAGAAATTGTATGTTTAGTTGGATTTTCTATGATAGTATAAGAGTTTTCAGAATACAACTTGTAATTCACATCAGGAGATTATCTAAATATTTTGTCATCTGCCATCAAATCTCCTTTTATGCTTCCCTCTTTGCATCTTATCTTCTTCTACGAAGAGGAAAAGAAAACGAAACTACAAAACGATGCTGGAAGAAAGAAAAGAAGATCACCGACAGCTAAGGAGTTTCCATCCTGGTTACAAAAGCTACACTAATTGTGTAGCTAGCAGCTCTGTGAAGTTCTTGCTTATCTATTTCAGCCTCTTCGTATGAGTTTTTTTTTCTTCAAGTCAACTCAAATAATTTGCAAAAGAGACACCCTTATTTTCTTTTTCTACTGCAATCTTTGGGTGTTCATTCCATTAAATAGCTCGACCTAGAAATTTCATCCACGCATCATCAAGATGATTCCCACATCAACATTCCATATCTTATATGCAAACATTCTCATTTCCCTAATTGGATTGAAGAGGATCAATAGAACATGGGTACTGCGAGCAATAGATCAGAAGAAATCAAATTCCAGATTAGCCCGATAAAGAGGGGACAGCGAGAGAGAGAAAAAAGATAGGAAAAAAAAAAAGTGAGAGAGCCCACCAGAACTTGAACTCGGGGAGGCGGCGGACGAAGGGGCGGAACTCGTCGGAGGAGCGGGTGGGGAGGGAGGGGCCGGAGCCGTCGACGAGCTCCTGGATCTCGGGGTCGACCTGCGGGGAGAGGAAGGCGATGAAGAGGTTGAGGACGTAGATGCCCAGGGCGTAGGAGACGATGTAGAAGCCCTGGACGAACCAGACGCGGAGGGCGTAAGCGGCGGCCACCGCCCCGAACCCCAGCCACCGCCGGAACACGTGCGGCGTCGCCTTGTCCAGCAAGTGCTGGTACCGCCGGGAAGCGGCCGCGGCCCACGCCGACAGCACCGGCACGCCGCCGCCGGAGGAAGAATCCATCGTCGTCTCAATCCGCCCTCTTTCGCCTTATCGGTTTCCTTGTTCGCCCCCGATTGCTATTCTTGTCCTAAACAAATAAGAGGGCTCGCACTATAAAACGGGGTCGGATTGGAAGCTAAGGGAGCATTTGGTTCGTGGCCGGAACGGAAATTGAAATAACCGTACCTTCTGATATTTCTGGTTCCATCGCAATCTGAATCGAAATAAAATTTAAATATTAGAAAAAATAGAGTAGACTTTGGAGGATTAGAATATTTCTATTTCTTTCTAAAATCACAATAGAAAATAGGCTCCCCCAACCAAACATTCCATTCGGAAGTCCAACTCTCCAATCAAACATAATCTAAATTGGTAGCCAAAAAAAACTTTGGAGACGGATGGAAGCTTGTGATTCGTAAAAACTAGTCAACAAGGTCGGTACCTTTTATTTAGTATTTTGAAAATTTAAAAATTATTTTTTAACAATTATAGTAAATTTAGAATTATTATAACACTGGCATGTAACATGCTTTTCTCTTTTTTTTCTTCTTTGACTATTCTTAAAATATAATATAATAATTAATAAATTATAATAAATAGAAAAATTTAATGACCAAATTGTTGCTGTATATTAAGTAATGAATTTTAATAGTAGTCGAATACAAAACTCGTCATTAATATCAGTATCATTAGTACTAACATTCACATAACTAATGTAGAAGTTTGCACAGTAACCCTAATACATTAACTTTCATTAGTATTATTAATACCAACATCTATATGACAATTAGAGAGCTCTACATGATAGCCTCTATGCATAAATTTCATCATTAATGCCCGTCCTCTGCCAGGATACCTTTTTTTTTACATCATCCAACTATTTTTGCAATGTAATATATAACAAATTATAATAAATAAAAGACTTTATTAAATAAATTTTTATTATGTATTAAGCAATTGATAGTCTGAGTATATTAATAACAATGTCATTAATATCTGTTTTTACTAGGCAAATAGAGACCTCTGCACAAGATGAGCCTTTATTTGAGATTTATATAATAGATTGGTTTTCAGTTTTATATGATCATTTTAGATGGCATCTTGGAATTTATCAATTATATCATTCATTACCATAAAAATATAAAAAGTTTTATATATCATATTTGGGTATGCTCAAGTAAAGATCTCAGCCAAAAGGAAAATATTGATCTCCATGCAAGTGGAATATTCGTTGAAATTGGAATAACAAGTGAAAATGGATGACTTGTGATCACAAGATATATAAGCACAAGTACAATAGACGTCATAAGTCAATAGCAAGGAACAATTGATAAAGGGCTGAATATATGCTCACTCCGGTTGATGTACTTCTGTATCTTTGTACAAATATTACACGATAGTGGATGAAGATTAAATGGCTTAGAGGATCAATATACGAGGAATATCCAACAAAAAGGTTGTAGACGGATACTTTTCCCCCTCCTTTCAAGACACTGGAAAAAATCAGGTTTGCGCTTAGAGATAAGGGGTTTAGTTAAGAGGGACTAATTTATAAAACTATATCATGTAGTAAAATGAGAGAAAAATACTACATAGTGGGCAAGTAATATATATGGAGCTTGACTGAACTTCCATTGGATAGATCTTGATTGTAGATTGAGGAATCGAGATTTCAATGCATTGGATTTGTTTATTGGAATTCATATTGTTGCTGCCAATCTATAGATCATTGACGTGGATTGCTCTCGTCGATCTGAAAGAAAACAAAAAGCCCAATGAACTCGCAAGGGCTTTAGTCGGTTACTTTTTTTTTTTATATAGCTTTAACATGAGTACATCCAATCAAATCAGAAGAAAGTAAAGAGTACAGAGTAGTAGGAATGTCAGCAACTGATGTCCAAAAGAAATCCCCGGAATGCCGAGCGACGTAGGAGGCGACCTAATCAGTTGCTTTGTTCGCCTTCCGATACACGTATGCTGCCTAAAAAACTTCCATCTCCTGAGCCAATCTATGGATCTCTAGGATGAGAGGATGACCGTCACCGTACATATCCATACCCCGGATCCAATCGATCACCACAGATGAGTCCCCCTTGAGATACACCCGCTCGACGCCGAGCACCCTCCTCACATAGGATAAACCCTCCCAAGCAGCCCGCAACTTTGCCCCAACAACAGTGAGCCCTGATATGCGACGACCACCAGCTGCCACCAGCCTGCGAAAAGAGTCTCTGATTACAAATTCCACACCTCCAAAAATACCGTCCACCGTCAAAGTTCACTTTGAGATAACCAAGAAGTGGGGGCACTCATGAAACAAGGGCATCCTGGAATGCCGGTCACCTATCATGGAAGGTCTTTAAGTCTATTTATAGCTAAAGGATATAGAATTCCTAGAAGTTGCATTCTAATGGCCTAGGATTGTGTTATAACCATCGGAGATGCTGATGTAACCGTATGCGATCCGATTACAACCGCTTGGGATCATATTATAACAATCAATGATTATATCATAACTATAGCGCAATGTGCTGTAACCGTCTGGATGAATGGGCGCTAGCTGTGACTTGCACCTTTGGCCATGGTCCGAGATGAGAGAGCCCTAGTTGGCTTAGTGCTAAGCTAAGCGATTGTCTAGCCAAACTAGTGAGCTTGACCTCAAAGGTTGGTTGCTTCTACTCTGCCCAGCTTGATCGTCTGGCTGGTTGAATCTGATAGTGCCGCATCATCATACTTATTCGATGTCATGTCACAAATCACCCATGATCAGAAAATCTGTCAACTATCATCCATTCTCAAATTCATACGTTCCCAAACAACAGGGGTATTTGTCAATTTTTCTCTGCATTTAGTGGAATGCATGTGCAAATGTATGGACGCTTGCAATGAAGAGAACTGCACGGTATATAAACACGCGTGGGTTGGGAAGTTAAAAGGATTGCAATATAAGAGGACTCTAATCCAAAGTCCTCCATGTACTCCTCTTGTCCTGTGGACATGCTTAATAAAAAAGAGGTAGTTCAAAAGGTCTCTAGAATTGTAATTCGAGGTGGAAATGGTTTAATTTGAACGGTGGTGACGACTCGAGCTAAATCCTAGGATTACAATGGCTTGTCGGCACAAAGTATTGGTGCTTTTATAATATTTAAGATTAAGACAGGATTTGGATGACTACGATATGCAAACAGATGACTTAACAGCATGAGAAACAAACGCAGAAAGTGATCGATGACTCCGATTGCTTGACTGAGAGGTCTGGATGAAAAGACCGGAAACCAAATTTGCTTAATAACTATATATAGAAGAAAACATATCCAGGGATCAAGTAAATAAAATGCCACGGTCATCATTACATTTATCACAACAAACATAAGAAATACGGCACAATCCAAGATCGTAGAAGAAAACTCTTCCAAAGTGAAACATCAGCATGACGCTCCAATTCAATCTATTAACCTTAAGTACAACAAGAGCCAATAGCAGGCACATGTTTTTAAATTCTGTTTCTGAAACTAATTTCCATTGCAACAACCAAAATGGTTGAATGAACCAACCCCCCCACCATCAACAAAAAACAGAAAAGAAAAAGAAAAAGAAAAAGAAAACACCAGTATGCATGAAACTTAGTTCGCATCAAATACTTCATGATAGAACTAGCAAATTAAAACCACTGGCATCATCATTCTTTTAGATCTCCAGAATTTACTGCGCCCGTCGAAATGTTAACAGTTTCCATATCAACTTCACATGGAACCATGGACCTCCAGCGAATTCTGAAGGATTTATGTTCTCTCATCTCCAACTGATAGAAATAACAAGCTATGGAATGCTGAACCCCAGTTGGATGCTTATCTTCTGGTGAAGCTATTCCCAAAATAATGTAGACATATCCTGGTTGAGGATAAAGAAAAAAAAAAGTCTAGATGCAAAGGATCTAACACTTGGCAACAAGCACATCTATTGGTGGGAATTTTTTTTTTTTTTTTTGGGTACAAGTGAGAAATGAAAACTCTAGCTGTACAGACCTGTTGTGAACGTGAGGCCTCTCATTTTGCTTGCCTCTGAGATACCACAGAAGTGCGCGCATCCACTTGTGCTTCCCGCTTCCTTTTATTACGAGAGCTGTGCCTCGATCTCGAAGATCTACCTGTCTTCGGGGAACGTTTCTCCATGTGATCTTGATTGGCAGCCATCTTATCCGATGGAAGTTCAGGAGGAGCATCAGGCCATGGGGTTCGTTTTGCAGGAACAGTAATATCCAAAGGTGGATATATTACCCATCTGCATGCACAGAAAAGCATAATGGCAATGGTAAAAAAAATAATAGAATGTCTCACTTTACATCTAGCATCTAAACCTTTGAAAGTATTCCTGCTAAAAATGGTCAAGAACTAAACCATGGAATTTTTCCAGGCTCAGTGATATAAAGAATAGAGCAACCAATGAGACCCATTACCAGACTGGCACGTTCATTATAATTCTGAAGCACATCAATGATACATCTTCAAAAATTAAAATATGCATCATTACCATAAAAATCGTGATTCCAAAGTGTTATTTAGGAAATTATCTAAAAGTAATACATCATCAAAGGCGAGGTTAATTGTAAAGTTAAGGTATTGGGCTAGTCAAATAGATGCAATTTATCATAAAGAGTATGTTAATATCAAGCTATGTTAAGAATGAAGCAGTTTCCTGATAGTATTTGTCTCTGTGCACAGAGAGAGATTTGCTACCAACAAAGAAATCTGCGAATAAGTCCCAAGAGAAAATTTGACAAGGCAATCAATATTCTGTTACAATACATGTTATAGACTAATGCAAATATTTTAGCTCATACATGTTTAATGCATTTTATATGTTATACACTTTCATCCATCATATGAACCAGTATATATGGTTTGAATATATAGTCTCTACACGCATGAAAGAAATTCTTAATGGTCTTGCTTAAAAGATCAAGTTTTCTGTAGCCTAGTGTTTTTATCTCTACCCCTAATGTAACTGCAAATTTCAAGATTTATAAGCTCAAATCTTTGTCTAAGACTTGAAACTTTTCACATGTATATCTAGTAGGAACCAACCATCACAAAAAAAAAAAATCCAACTCCACAGTTTCATCGCCCTTGGTCCGTGCGACCTTTCTTTATTTGAAAAGCATCATTAAGGCAACTATTGAATCCTTCTACTCAGTTCACATATGTGATTTTCCATTTTTTCGCGACAACTGGATACATTTTCACTTTTGAACACTGATTTGTTTCACATCAGGTTGAAAGAATGGAGGTCTCTGTGAATTTCATATCCCTAATTTATATATTTCCTAGATTCTAGAGTATGTAGTCCGCCTCTTTTCTCTCCTATCTTCACCTAAAGTGTTGATAGCTTTAAGTCTTAAATGATCTATCCTTAGCCTTCCTCTCTGCGACACTGGCATGTCCAAATGGAAAAATTTAAGTACTCATTAATCATCTCTAGTTTGCAATATGTTCAAAAAAGTGATCTTTAGATTTAAAAGCTTCATTTTCTCATCCAATGTTCTTTCATTGATTCCTACTACAAAATTAGAGATCCCCGGGTTCTAAATTATAAGTACTTGGACATTCTATTTGTTGATAATGTCCAATTATTAGATGGTTTCTTGGAATTCTTGTTAACCATACATTTGTTGGCTCCATATTTCCTTACTAGTCTTTAGGTCATATCTTGCAATCCAGCATTTTTGTGAATTGATTTTGACATTGCTTCTTCAAGCTAGCTGACAACACTTGTAAGTCATTATATAGTTACACATCTCAAACATACTCTAAACACCTGGTGTTCATCTGCTTATCAGAGCTAGCGTTTCCAGCCCTGAGGCTGACAATTTCTTCATATAATTTTCCAACCATCTGATTTCAGCCCTTGATTCACAGTCTTGATTGTTGTCCACTACTCTTTGAATTGGTAGCCTTGGAATGTATTTCTGGCTACAAATTATTGCTATTAAACTAAATTCTTGTTTCCCTTCAATGTTTCATCAGATGTTACAGAAAAAACTGTCATATTCCAATATGCAAATTGAACTTCAAATTTAACTCCATCCTATTCCAGAAATCTGAATAGACAATGGTTGATTTTACGGTAAACTAAAAACTTTCTAGTGATAAAATATGCACCCATGATCATGTTTCATAAGAATAAAAGTTGGTGCCAGGATACCCATTGTAGCTATTTAATATGATCGCGATGATGTATATATGCTTAAGGCACATAATTTCACAATTACTATTTCTTCATCAACATATTCAAGATTTTAAATACCGTAGGATGGGCTATCCCGGAATGCCCATGGAATAGGGCATGCCGCCGTCCTACTCGTCACGACATTTGGGGCACGGGATGTCCTAAGATAAGCCGATCGGGATGCTGGAACAATGGTGGGACGGTCATGTCCCAACACTCGAGATGGTATTCACACCCGACCCACAAAACAAAAAAATGGAAAAAAGGAAATCACACCCACCACTCTAACACGCATATACATATACAAATTAGTGCGAATATTGCAAAAATGGAGTTGCGTGTGTGCCTATGCTGGAAGTGAGAAACACAATATCACTAAATTACCCTTACACAAAGTGATGATGACATTGTAAGTTCATGCTATCATGTTGCAATACAAGGTATAATCATATACTCATTATGTGCATATAAATCTCAATCTCATGATCAAAAAGCTGGCCCAACAACTAAGGTTGGTCATGATGCATTTAAGCACAACTCTAGAATTCCATCTTTGTGTGTCAATGTGGCTATGGTTTATAATACGTAAAATTAAAAAAGGCTCTCGATTACAGAACATATGCTTTCTAAAGCTTATATGTTCTAAAGGGAATCTCGATTCATCATGTTTGAGACTATATCTTTTTAAGTAATACTTTGCATTTGGACATGTCTGGAAATATACAAACCGTGAAGAAAGGAAAGAAGCAGCAAGAAAAAATAGCAAGCATTGAAAAGCTAAAGACATATGCAAAACGAACTAGAAAAACCAACATGGACCAAATTCTTTCTCCTCTTTTTTTTTTTTGGCTTAAAAAAAGAAGAAGGGGGGAGGAAGGGACAAGCCCACCCCTGCGTAGCAGCCCCCACTGGGCCCTCACCCCGCCAGGAGAATGTTCGATGCGGGCAGAAATGGCCGTGTGTTGGGCATCTCGGCCAGTTTTACTCATACCCTCCCCACCCGTGGGCTCGGCTCGGTGATCCCTCGGGGCTCCGGCACGAACCCTCCATGTGAGTACATCACACCTGGCACCACCGAGGCTACCAGCGGACCAATAAGCCCTCCCAAACCCCATGTCCGAGCAGGGAGCATCCGGTCTCCTCAATTTAATCGACGCCTGCGTGATTTGAACTCGGAACCACTTAGTTGGAAGTAAGGCCCAGTTCCACTGAGCTACCACCTCAATAGCTCTTTCTCCTCTTTAGTGCCTTAATAGCCAGTCTATATAAGCAAACAAGAATTTCTTCTCCTTTTTTCTCTTTGGGGCATGCGTTCATCTTTGTCCGCATGATTTGGTTAAGAAGACAAAATGTCTCTATAGTCTCTTTGTTAACTTTATGCATATTTTTTGGCAATGTCAACCATGCTTGGCTGTTACCAAATTTCAACTTCAGTTCAAAACTAAAATGGCTAACTATGCAGCTTTTGAATAAATTCCCAAATGTTGTAACTTCCCAACCTGGACACTGTTACCCAAATGTTGTCAACCCATTTCTAATACACAGACACAATACTATATGTAAAAGCTGTCGAAATATCATATACCATAATGTATCAAACTAATTTCCGTACCATCCATAAATATCAGAATGAGTTGGCCCATCATAAAACACATAATCTATATGTCAATAGAGGAGGTCTTGATAACAAACAATGAGCAAAACCAAAAAAGATAAATGAAAATAAGATTCTACATTGATAGGCAAGTTAAGTGCCTGTAATTATCCTACAACCTTTCATGTACTTACAATCAATACAACCCTATCATCAGATGGGTCAGCATATATGGTGAAGCCACCAGCAATGCTATAAGCAGCCTCTGATTCCCAACTACTTGATAGGCCTATCTACACTAGAGATCAAACATGGCAGCAACTTCATCATCATGCTCATGATCCTCAATATCATTATGGTCCACTGTTCGGTATGCTGGCCAGGTTAAACCAATCTGATCATACCACTCAGACCATTATTCCTAACTTGATAAATCAACCAAGCTTAGTCCAAGCCCAACTACCATGTCCTTGGTCTAAATTAGTGATGCATCAGCGTCGTCAGTAAAATACTAGTCCATTACTATCCATTCTCTTCTTCAGAAAGTACAAGTAGTCATCCTATTTGATGTCAAGTATCCATCCTATCACATCTTTTCTCTTTTTTTTTTGTAATATTTCCATTTTATAAGCTCAAGCCAAGTTCAAATACCCTCTTGATATGACCAGGCTAAGCCTGATAGTCACAAAGCTTGGGTTGCCCAATCCTTTTGAAGTCATGCAGAATATAAACATGCATTATTATATGAACCCGATGCTTGCTAGATTCACTACATCAAACGATCTTTTGATGTATAATCCAAAGCTGTAGATGGCATTCTTAACCTTCCCATAACTTTGCATTGGGTTTTTGGTATAAGAATTTATTTCAGAAACCCATTTACGATAGTTTGCATTTCAATATATATTTCGTTCTGAAATCTATCAGATGATGATGTGTCTAAAGTGGCACCTTATGCAGATGATGTCATTATGGTCAATGTTTCTCCTTATCCTCTAATGATGAAAACTTAATGTGTCCAACGCACGAGACCATAAGAACTTTCAAGAAGTTATTATGATAGTGAATTTCTTGGAATGTTCAACGGCATAATACAAGATTTAATTTCCAAAAAAAAAAACTCATAAATTACAACACTTCTAGCTCCGGAAACTAATGCTGGCAATGAAAAGAGCTATCGAATCAAAAAAATACATCAAAACCCATGGCAATTATCAGTAATGCAACGAGGAAAGAAAATTAAGTTAGGATGCAAAGACTAATCAAAGAATAACAGCAAACAACATCAAGAAAGGATTGCAAAGACTCACCCTGGGGGAAACTTGCTATCATAACGGGCATCAACACGCAGCCACCAGAGTAGAACCTTCTTCCCACAGCTCCCAAGAGGCTCAACAAATGATGCATCCTTCAACAGATCCAATGGGCTCTCAATCTCCTCTCCGTTCCTGCCCACCTCATCAAGATCCCGAACCCAATCAGGCTTCTGCTCCGCTTCCTTCCACAGCAACTTCGAGTTCAAAACAAACCCAGCCCACTCGAGATTCCGCGGCAGCACCGTCCCTCCATCGCCAACAAAGGTGGCACTTTTATTCACGTACGGCAGCGAATTGAAGGTATGCCAGCCGGCCAATTGGTCCGAGGAGTTGCAAGCCGGGCCTTGGATCGGCACCGGCGAGTTCTCTTCCTCCACCTCCTTGCTCAGCTGCCGCTGGGCCACCGTCTCCAGATTCCCAGAGTGCGCGAGAATCCCAACCGAGGCCGCCCCCACCCACTTCACCTTCTGGATCTCGTCGAACAGCTCCATGCTGTGGATGTTGCTGTCGTCCGCGAACACGACGATGCCGTCCAATCGCCGCTCTTTAATGACTCTGCTTCCAAAATCCAACCAAAATCCATCAGATCTGACAAGAAAGAAGAGCTCGGAGAAAGAGAACAAGCGCAAGAGCAATTAAATGGATATAAAGGCGAGACCTGAGGGCGTGGAGGCGCATCCGGGACTCGAAGCGGTGGCGGTCGGACCAGCGGAGGGGCATGCGGCCAGGGAAGGGGAGGTGGAGGACGGGCAGGCGGGAGCGGGCGAGAAGGTTGGCGGTCTCGTTGGAGGCGGCGCCACGGCCGGCGGCCTCGACGACGAGCCAGGTGAGGGGATAAGGGATAAGCTGGAGGGAGTGGAGGAGGCCGGTGAGGTGGAGGGCCTGGAAGGTGCGGGAATAGGTCGGGGTGACGACGAGGAGGGGGTGGGGGTTCCTGACGCCATACTGGAGGCGCTGCTCGCGCTGGACGCGGCCGAGGATGCGGTGGGCGCTTATGACCTCGGCGGGGTCCGGGTGGGGCCAGGCACGGACGCGGATGCCGTGGCGGCCTACGACGACGCGGCTGGCGGTGGCATTGGGGGGCGGCGGCTGGGGGAGGGAGAGGGGAAGGTCTGGCCGGCGGTGGAGGAGGAGGAGGCCTGGAGAAGAAAGGGGGAAGGAGGGGGAGAAGAGGAAGAGGAAGACGAGGAAGCGGGCGAAGCGGTAGCCGAGGGCGAGGCTGAGGAGGCAGCAGATGGCGTGGAGGAGGAGCCAGAAGAGGCCGGCGGGGGAGCGGATGAGTGGATCGTCTGAGGGGGCGGCGCCGCCGTCAAGTGGGGCAGCGGTGGGGGATCGGAAGCTGATGACCCGGCGATTGGGGTGCAGCGCCGATAGCTTCATCGTGCAGTCGTCGTTCGCCGTATCTTCCGATCCTTTCTCTTGTCGTGGACTCGGCGTTCAGTAGAACGAGAGACGGTGGAATTTCTAGGAAGATTATCAAAAAGTTTCTCTTTCTAAATCGAAGACACGGAGAGGGGGGGGGGGCGAATAGATTGCGGAATTCCCGAGGGCAGAGGGCAATGGGGGCCCGAATTCGGACAAGAAATAGGATTAAGCCGCTTTGCACCAAGTTCGGATGTCATCGCCGTCAAGTATGTTTTCTGTCAAACATCGCAACGGTAATGCGACGTGGCAAGAGGATTGGCTGCGCTCGGAAGCGCCACAGCAGTCCGAATTCTGGACGAACTTCTGGTGCGGCCGCTGGGCGTCCCATTCCCACTTTTGTTCCTCAGAACCGTAACGGATTGGACGGCAAGGTAATTTTACTGTTGAAGGTACGCTTAAAAAGAAAAAAAATAGTTGATAGATGTTGTAATCACAATTGCTAATGAGGGATTAAAACTTGGACAGATGGATTGTTGCTGTCATGAGGTTCCAACTATATTAAGATCTCGTATACACAGTTGATCCATTCCCAGATAATTTTAGGGCTCGTTTGGTTCGCAGATTTTCAGAGTGCTTATGTTTGGTTGATCATGAAAAAGTGACAGATTTTTAGAGTGCTTATGTTTGGTTGATCATCCACTTTCCTGAAAAGTTACGTATAATTTTTATTATACTTTTAATAAAAATTAGATTTTTAATGTCTCTTTAATGCTTTTTTAATACTGAATGGCCTTTTTTAAAAAATATAAAAATAGAGTGATTTCCACCTCATGGAAAAGTAACTTTCTCATGTTTCTTATGGAAAAAACTTTTTCATGAAATGTAGAAATTATATTTTCATGGAAATACAATTTTTCTATTTCTCTCCTTTGAAAACTCTAACCAAATAAAAGGCATCTCATTACTTTTCCATTGACCACACTTTCCTCCCTTCTTTTTCCGCGAACCAAACGAGCCCTTAAGCTTTTTGGCCCCAGTAATTAGTTAACATGATATGAGAGATCAACATCATGGATCCAAATTCCCATCCAAGCCAGTTTATTTTATGTCATCCATTTGTTGAGTTTTATTCTATTAACTTACTTTAGATGTTACTTGAAGGCTGAAGCATTCGTAACTCATTGTTATGAGTTGTTCATGACTTGTTTATCCTTCATGTGCATTGTTGGAGCCGCACGTGATTAGAAATGCATACTAGGTCAGATCAAGTTAGGTTTTAACAATTCGAGACCAAGACCGATTACGGGTTTTCATGTCTAAATTGAAGGATTTGGTCGGATGTAAGTTCGAATAAGAAAAATATCATAGAACCTACTGAGCTTTCAGGTCTATGAAGTTTAAATCATGACAGGCAAATACTTCACAGTTAATCATAGATGCACTTTATTTAAAGTCCAGTATAAACACCTAAATATATTTTAATATGTAATTATTTTTAGACTTCCTACCCCATGGATTTATAGAATAAGATTTCATGTGCCAAGAGGTCAAAATATATAATTAAACTAGGTTATTAGTCAAAACCAAGTTAAGTCGAGCCTTAAAAATAATGAACCTACATCCAACCTAAAATTTTTAGCAGATCCGGCTTTAGATCCATACCCAACCTATTCATTGATGGGTTGAGATTGATTACCGAGTCGAAATTAGGTCCCAAACTAGGTTTGAAGGGTGGATTGACAACCTCATACAAGAAGAGGTGTTCAGGTCCGATTTGCATTACTGGCTCGTTTACTAATGACTTAAACTTTAGGCTACATTTGGCTTGGATATAGGAAAAATGAGAACAGTAAAAGTAATACCTACAAGTATAGATGTGCCATGAGCTAGGCAATTTTTGCTTGCCTAAAGCACACCTTTCTTGGAATAACTTTTGAATCATGACTCTTTTATCAATAAAAAATTAAAAGTAGCCATAAAAAGATACTTTTATGCTAAGGAATAACTTATAACTAGTTGTTTTGGAATAATTATACCTATCATAAACAAGTTCAACCAGTATAACTATTCTTTTACTAGCCTCATTTTAAGCCTTATACCTACTTTTCTTTTCTTCTTCTTTTTTTTTTTTTTTGTTGTTAGTACAACAGCCTTATACCTACTTTATGCACGAACTGAATAAAGCTTTAGAGTCCAACAGTTAATTAACCATCACTTATAATTTTGCACAAAGATATCATATTTCATATCATATATCTTTGATCTAATTTGTAAAAAAAAAATCTAGTTTTTAAATTTTGTGAATACAGGCCAGACAGTTCATTCAGACAAGAAATAAAGCAAAGGGCTTGAATTAAACACTTAATTTTAAACAAGAACGTGATATCTTCTTTAATCGAGATAAACAAGAATCCATTCCTTCAAAAAGATAATATGTACCTTTTTCATTTTTTATAATAGGAAGATATATCTACCATATGTTTCTTCCCAATAACAGTTTTTTTTTTAAAAAAAAAATTGTACACCTTCTCTTCCTTTCGAGAATATTAAAAAACAATGGCGTGCAAGTTGTAACTACCAAACATCTAGTTTTTTATTTGGTTGAACATATATCTAGACAACCGTGCACTAGTTCAAGCAATTTATGACAAATAAAGGAAATTTTTGGAGTCCTTAGCTCTTCCTTGGACAATATTCCATGAATAGTTGAGAAAATTATTTCTCTAATTAAAACAGACTTGGTGGGAAGTTCAAGGCTTCAATCATTCTTGTTGATAAAATTATTACTTCAAGTGTTTGCAATAATTTGGACTGAATGACAAAGGTCAGACTTTAAAGAATTATTTCTCTTATTTTGAAGCCCTTGCCTTTGTTAATGGACTCGCATTATTTCATTCATTTGAATATTGTCTAGGCCAAGGGAGAAAAATAAACCAATATGTAGTTTTTTTTTCTAGGGTAAGAACAATTAATTTGTATTTTTGCATAAATTGTACAATTCATCAATGCCAAGTACCCAAAATGAAGCATCACATCTATATCTATCATGAACGTAATGAGAGTATAAGATGCAGACCTTTTCTTGGAAATTAGAACATCGGTCCATCTAGCGACCACCATTTTCACTTCCTAACAAGTTGATGAAATGTGCAGCACTGGTCCCCATTAATCAAGTTGTACATGAAAGATCATTATTCTCCTCCTTTTTCCTTCTTATTTGGAGTGTGGGGTGGTGGCTTGGTTTTTGGTTAAGCTTTTATGCTTTTCCCCCCTTTTTTTTTTCATTTTCTTCGGTAAGAGACTCTGCACTTATTCAGATTAATCACATAGTGAAGGGGCTCTAGCTCTAAGTTGAACACAAAGCATTCATGATAAAGCTTGAGATGTGGAATTCAAATTGTCAGTGATAGAGCCTTGCCTCAATTGCATCGTTTATTAACACATTGTTACAAAAGACCTTATCTTAGGTTTATCTTAAGGCGTCTTCATTGTCATAGCCATGCCAAGGGCCATTGCAGGTATCTTTAGCAGCCATAATCATAAGTAACATGGTGCGCCACTTGGCCTTCTTCAATTTCTAGCAATTTGATGCGATTTGGCTTGCAATTGCATTTGCAAGCAACCATATTGCACAACATGTCACTGCTGGCATTAAGTCGCATGGGTTTATCAGCGAAGTTATCGGAGCAGAGAAAAACAATTGAAAATAAGTAATGCTACGCATCTCCTATGAAATGAATACGGTGGGTCGGTTGATTGTAAAGTTATCAAGTCAGCAGTTATGAATTTGATGAAGTTTTTTTGTGCGCTTTACTGGCACCCAGAATTATTTCATTGAAATTAGGAATACAGATTCTCTCCGGTGACAGCCGACCTAAATAGTCTCGAAAGATAAAGAAATGACACCGATTACTCCTCTAATTTGCCAATGGATTAGCTACAGCAGAAAATCTCTTTGTAGATTCTTTGTTTGCTATTTGATGCTCAAAAGTGTAAGTTGTTAGACATGGGCATAATTTATCTCTTCAGAGTCATCTGAATAACACCTGATGAATCTAAATCTGTACGGTCCTTGCGTAGGGATGACCCGAGCACAAGGTCTTGTCCATGATTTGGTTTAGAAGAAGGGAGCATAACCTGGATAGTCTAGAGCCCAAAATAGCTCACCATCTTTTCGGAAAGAACAGTTGACATGGGCTTAATGAGCCACGACATAGTTGAGAAATAGATATGGGCCTTAACTGGCCCAAAAACAACATGGCAGCTCTTTTTTGCAGGTATTGTGGTTTAGCATGTGTCCAGGCTCTGGTTTGGCTAGGGCTAGAAGCCATATGAGATCATCCTTGGAGATGGTGACATGAATCATATCAGGAGTTCGACTTGGAAAATGTCCGCCATCTTACCCCGGCTACATCCAATTGTCCCATTGCATTAGTTTCAATTGCTGACATGCATTTCTAACCGTTGTGCATCACTCTTTTCTTTTTTTTTTTGGTACATTGGCACCTCACACACAATGGGTATGAGTGTAGTTTAAAAAGTTAGAAAGAAGCAAAAACTGCAAGGAGCCTGGGACCGAGCCACGTCCGTCCCAGATAATATCTCGGAAATGATGGGCCGCATAAGAGGCCGCCCAGTCCGCAGTATAGTTGATCTTCCTGTACACATGAGTAGCCCGGAATACAATACATCACTCTTTTGGGTTGTAATAAATATGCCTTGATGATCTTCATAAATGTGCAGCTATCTTTAGTTAGTACTTAGAACATCAACTTGTTCACTTTTTTCCTCATATTCATCGTTGTTGCCCTTTCGATCCAATAATTCTTGCATTCTTACAGGGTCGGTTGAAAGCTTTCCAATGCCAGCATTTTGTATTCCTCTATCAGTCTCATCATCATGCAAATGCAGAGGTTACCTCACTTGCCAGAGCTCACTGCATACATCAAAACTTCTATAGTTAAGCATGGTTCTCCTTACCAAACTCTATCTTTAGGAGGGATTCAGGGTCATAGCGATCACACCATCGTCCTACCGTCTACTTAGCCTCCATGGAGATTGTAAAGCGGGAGTTACAAGCAGAGATAAAGAGCCATTCGAACCAAAAATCCTTTACTTGATTCATTTTTATTGCTTGCCCTCGACATATTTAATTTTCCATAAAAGAATTTAGCCATGAATTCATCAGACATTCTAGTTATATATATATATATATATATATATATATATATATATATATATATATATATATATATATATATATATATATATAGTAAAAACGGCTACTCATTCATATAAATCTAATAAGAGTACAACCAGCCAAATCACGGAAAAGTAATGACGATAAAGGAGAACGAGCATCTGTTGCAAATGTCCACAAAAAATTTTCAGAATGCCGGACAACAAAAGAGGCGACCCAGTCTGAGACCCTGTTTGCCTTCCTAAACACGTGATCTACCTGAAAGCCGCCCATCAACTGAGCCATCCTGCGATTCTCCCGGATCAGGGAATGGCCATCACCATACCTGTCCGCCCTCTGGATCCAGTCGATCACCACCGCTAAGTCCCCCTCGAGGTACATCCGTTCGACATTAAGCACCTGCCTGGTATAGGATAAACCCTCCCAGGCAGCCTGCAACTCTGCCCCAACTACCATAAGCCCTGGTGTACGTTGCCCTCCTGTAGCAAGCATTCTACCATAGTGGTCATTGATCACAAATCCAACCCCTCCAGTTACACCATCAACTGACCTACTGTCGTCGAAGTTTACTTTGAGATAGCCAAGAGATGGGGGTACTCAAGAAACAAGAACAAATCCCTTTTCCGCACTCGAAATGCGCCCGATTAACCTACGAGTGGTTTGGCATCCCGTGTTACCCATTTTTATTTTGATGTGCAAGTGGATAGTGACAGGAAAAGAGAAGAATGGAATAGTTATTGTGAGGCGAGGAATCGCTCAAGCCCGCTTAGCCGGTTGATATGGATGGATTTTGAAATTTGTTGTAGTGTTCCATTTCACTTGAGAATCCGTCTCTTATAGAAGTGCTATAACATTTGGATTCTGAAACATAATGAGTGTCGTGACAATTTTGTTCCATCCCTTCTCAATGATAAGATTGTTTGGGCCTAAGTAATTTGCTGCAATGGATTCCCAAGAATCACCATTTATTGGGGTTTCATGACTACAGCAGCCAACATCTCCCACTTGGGCATGAAAGTTTATAGTATCTTTGGATTTTGCATGCTTAGAATGATTTACCCTTTATAGCCACACTAGGCTTGAGGTTTAATCTTCAAGCATAAATTCCATATTAATCTCCAACTTAGATGCTTCCAAGACCTATCGTATCATTGTTGTTGCCACTAGAATCTGAGGTCGATAAAGGTCAACTTTGTCCCGAGGTGAAATTCTGGTCGGTTCTACTCCGAGGTGCGAAATTATGTTTTGGGTGGTCAATGAAACTATGGGTAGTATCTCGAGTGTGTGAAGTTAATTTGAAAGAAAGTCTATTTATTGGAGAATTTTTGGCGGAAACTCTCTGTCAAATTAGTCAAATTCTAGAAAAATAGTGAAAGTCGGGAGAGAATATGTATTTGAAGATTGGTTAAGGTAGAAAGCCACTTTCTATAGGTTCTCTAGCTTTTCCCATATATAAAAAGGGATTGATGTCCATTATTGGTCTATTACCGAAATTGGCAGTATACGTAATAACCAGTCAGCAATGGCTCACCACGTTATAATTGCACAGTAATAGTTCTCCACGTGGTGTAGACGGTGGTAATTGTGCCAATCATGCAATATAGCTGAGCTAGCGTAACCGTAGCTAAGATTGTAGGTGCGCAACTAATGGACTTCAATGGCTATGCAACATTACTTGCCCTGCGGAGGTAAGGCACCTCAGAAAACTCCAAAGGTAGACAGTTCGGTGTACCCAATGTCAAATTGGCGAAAACTCTCATCTTCATTAGCTAGGTAAGATAATTTTAGACTTTTAGCTTTTTTGATATATTTAAAAAAAAAATGCTGCTTACTAATGACATACGCATATGTTATTTGATATCTACTAACTAGGCTGATGGTATAACTTCTATCGTGCCTAGTGCAAAGCATAACATGCATCAAACTCTCCACTACTTGTGCGTAAGGAGCGTTTACTATTTTTTACCCTTCAGTTACGTAATCTTTTTTACTCGACTTTAAACTTTTTCACAACAGGAATGGATAATGGTTTATAATTATCTATTTTGAATCTTTTAAAAACATAATCAAGATATTGTTTTTGACTTAGGTAATAGTATTTAGATTTTCTATCTCTAATAATTTTGATACCTAAGACGTAGGATGCTTCTTCCATGTCCCTCATTTCAAATTAGGAGCTTAGCCATGATTTGGTTTTCTTATTCATTTTCAAGCTATTTCCAATGAGAAATATATCATCAACATCTTAATAAAGAATAGTAAAATAGCTCACTCTCCTCCTAATATACACAAGGGTCTACTTTGTTAATCATACTCTAAGATTACATTATGTAAAGTAAAATACCACTAACGACAAGATTGTTTCAATGTATATAATTTTTTTTAAGCAATGTGCCTTGAATTATTTGTCCTTTATTTCAAAGTTCTTGGGATGTTCCACATAGATTGTTTTATTCAATTCATTATTAGGAAAAGCATTTTTTAACATCATATTGTATAGAAAAATAACTTGGCTCCGATATCAATAATAATAATAAAAAAAGAGAGAAAAGAATGGGATCGTCGCCGGTGTCGTGAGACGACGAACCACTTTAAGCTCGCTTAGCTAAAATGTGAACATAGATGAATTTAGGATTTTGTTGTTGTATTCTATTCGATCTCAAAGTCCATCTTTTAGGGAAGTGCTCTAATGTTCAGATTTCGTAACATGAACGGCAAATTTGTTCCATCTCTTCTCTAACGGATAGGTTTGTTCGATTATTTGGGTTTTTTAGCCACAACAGCCAACGAAAGAATCTTCGAAAAATTGAGATAGATTCCTCGGTTTAGACCTGTCAATTGGTCAGGTTTGAACCGCCCCAGCCCGGAACCCGAGCGAACCCAAGATAGGAACACCAGTGCCCAAATGTGAACCCCGTCGGACCCGTCCTCTCTCCAGAAGTCAGAAGAGGAGTTCAGCGCGATTGGTGGCTTCGCGGGAGGTGGAGATGGCGGCGAGACGGGCGTGCCGCGGCGGAGGGAGAGAGTTCGGACAGCCCCAGAGAAGGGTCGGAAGATTTTTTCCCATCCATGCGATAAAAATAGCAGCGTCCATGCAACCATCGGCAAACATCCCACATATATTGGAAGATTTCTCCTTCATCCTTGGAAAGAATCTTCCGCCGTCTACAATATAAATTAGAACATGCTGTTAGATAAAAATATAATGAACATGATTGCTTGTGAAAAATCTTACTTAATTAATGTGTGGCGAGGGAACAGCTCTGCTTCTTTTTTTTTTTTTTTTTTTTTTAAATAGTGGATCGGCTGCTCATACTGCTTTTGCATGAGCACAGCTAACTACATTACTATCCAAAAGGCTACATAAAGCAGAAGGAACTAAAGATTTCTGGGTTTATAGAAATTCCTCGAAATGATGAGCAGGAAGTTTGACGACCCAATTAGCAGCTTGATTTGTCTCTCGAAGAACGTATCCGATCTAGATAGTTTGATCCGTTTTATGTCGCCCAGAAGCAGGTGCTCTAGCTTCTTCCGCCCTTTCATCTAAAGGCGCTCAATTAACGAGGCTGAGTCCTTGTCTAAAATAATCCCGCCAGCATCCAACACATATCTCGCATAGCCCACAAGCATTGGGAGGGAACAGCCCTGCTTTGGAAATAAGCAAGAGGAGGGGGCCTTCCTTCACATTATTGCCCGCAAGCACCGAAAGGTTTCTGACACCACCAGAGCAGCAAAGGGTGGTGGGAAGCTAGCGTCCGCATGAGGGTCTGATAATAGAATGGGTCCAGCGTATCAGTTGTCGGAACCAAAAGTCCCTCTCTATCACCGTGATTGATGAACTAGGAGATGAGATCGTGCTCCTGTTTTAGTAGCCACAGGGCTTAGTACATGTCGTGTGGATGGACTTGCTTTTTTTTTTTTTCCTCTTTTTATGTACTGAAAACAAATTTTCATACAATACGTATATAAATATATTTAATAAAATTAAAAAAATACTAATTCACGGAGTGCCAATGGTAATTCTTCCTCCTTCATCCAAAGAGTATACACTCTAAATGGTGAACCGCAGTGGATGGACCTGCTTTGATCACCAATGGCTTCAATAAGATGGTGAAATTTTCGAGATGTCGTTTGCTTCGAACGTGCAACATGTCATGTATCGCAAGTGCACGTAATTGTGGTAATATCTAGAGCTTTTACGCCCATGTGACATGGTCAGGCGTGAAAACATGGAGTTGGTCGCATGCGAGGACAAACACAAAATGATTCGGGAAATACACCAATCGGTGGCACTAAGCCCGGAGAATGGGTCCCCCACCGTGCGTGCAGGCAGCACCCCAGAGTGCTGCACAATTTTAATGAGCATCATCTAAAGAGAAACTATTATAAAATAAGACGATCTACAAGCACATGCTATTGGTAGTGGCTATGGAGGGACGCACAACACTCTATAGCGCGGTCCATGCATCATAGGGGATCTTAATTGCTAGGTTAGGTAGGTTTAACCATATTTAGATTTGATTGATACCCTAACATTGTCGTAAGAGTTGTATCTTTCGCACGAAATAAAGTATCATCTTTTTTCATATAGATCAACCATCGGTTCATCCACTAGTTGCTTTGAGAAGTATACAGATAGATGTATCGCATAATTCGTAGTGCTTTGAGATTTGTGCGATGAGTGATTCAATAGTATATTCATGTTCTTTTATGCGAAAAATACAAATTCTATCCGTATCCTAATCCTCGGGACAAGCCCTGTTGGCCTATCCATATCCTATTTCAAAACTACTTCTCCAAATTCTAACCTATATAAATCAGTTCACCAAGGCTGAATGTGTTTATTTAAACTTAGGTCATTTTGAACATCTTGGGCGGGGTGATCGATCACCCAACTCCAAAACTTCCAATAGATTTGAGATAGAGAGTCGCAAGCCTTGGACGATTCTTATCTTCACAGAAAATTTTGCCCTGAAAGAAAAAAAAATCAGGTCGAAATATGCCCTCAAATCCAAGGGGTAGACCAGTGTTAAGATGGTTTTGTGCTATAGGACTAATAAGAGAGCCGAGCGATTTGAAGTCTCATGGATGATGAACCACCCAATGTCCTTAATCTCCCAAGCACTGTAACTTAGGATAACTGCTAAAAAAATTTACCAACTTGTTAAGTCATTATTTTCATAGCTGAATAGTTTTTAAGAACAGACTAAAAGAGCTGAATGGAAAAAGAGGTTGCTGAGATATTGATGAAATCATCAACCGGGGGTGTTTGGATGTAGAATAATTTATCAAATAATTTGGTTTAAATGATTACCTCTAGAAATTAGTTAAATGGTGAGAGAAATAACCTTTAGTAGAGAAACTTAATATCACGAAATCCCATAAAAACTGGGATACTGAAGCCATCTTTTTGAAAGGAATCTGTTGCCCTATATTTTTGAGTTTGGAAGCTCTGCAGAATGCCACCTTCTGTAAGCTCCTCCACAATTTTTTTTTTTCTCTCCTTTCATTATTGCTCAGATGGAGAGCTTGCTGAGCCTGCATCCAAATAGACCAATATTTTTTTTTCTTCCCCATCTTCCGTCAATTAATGCAGTCTATTAAATTTTCTTAATGCATTAATTATTTTAGATGACAGAAACTGGATTTTGTTTGCTTTGAGCATTATAGCCGTTTGAAAATTTTAAATCATAAACCGCCTATCTGTAAAGGCCCAAACTACGCGGAGGCGAAGCTGGAATCGTTTGTTTCGGCTTGGAAAACGATAGCCCGTCCCACGTTCTTATCACCACCGCCCTGCGAGTTCTGACGAAGAAGCTCATAATGCCGACTTCCACTTTTCTAAAATATATAAAAAAATCAGCAAATATTATTTTCCACCAAGCTGAAGCTTTAGGCTTTTTGTTTTTTTTTGCTTTCAGTTTTTTTTTTGGTGATCGCTAAGTGGAGCTTTTCATTCAATCTATCCCTAAATTGAATGAGATAATTTTATCCAAAATTAAATAAGAATAGTTTCAATGATGAGTCTAAAAATTAAAAATTATTCAGTTTGAATTTTTGATAATTTTTTATAATTTTTCGATCAAGAGCGAAAATTTGATACTAAACTTGAAACCAAGCATATCTCACATTTAATATTTTTAATATTTTTTTATATTTAGTATAAATTTAAATTACTAACTCTAAGATTAGTTGCGTCATTATTTGTGAATGTATTTATTAGATAATTTAGTATGAATTACATTATAAAAATTACAGATGATATTTTTAATTTAGTTGTTTATATATAAAAAAAATTAAATATTTTTTTATTTGTGGGTTTTTTTGTGGTGGTTATAGTTTTTTATTTCATAAATTGTTTAATTTGTTTTCAAAGGATGATAGTTTATTTTAGTTTCAGTTTTTTTTGCTAACCATTCCGTTGACATCGCTAGCTTCTGGGTTTTGGACCTTTGATGTTGTGACGTTCACAAAATTAAGTTGTTTATACTTTCCTTCCTTTTAGTTCTATATGGATCAAGTTGGCCTAAGCACAACTTAAAACTGTGCCATGTAACATATAAAATCAAAACTTATGAATTGAGTGTGGGTCTTAATCTAAAAGTAATCTATTTTTTCGAGAAATAACTGGGCTGATCCGAGTTTAGACTTGTCCTGGCTTGGCCTTTTTGGCCCTTGAATTCCTTTTCAATGAAACTAGAATATAATTGTGCCGGTGGGGAGACTTCCCGTATAAGAAAAATAGTAAAATAATGATGGGTTCTGAGTATGTTTGTCTCTTCATTTACAAACTTTTTGTATGGATTGTGGAATTTTGGAAGCCATGGACCAGTTATGTAACCACTAAAATATCATTTTTATCATATTATTAGGATTAATGTGGCAATGCTCAGCCCTAGTTTGTAGGTCAGTTAGCAATCTATCTAGCATGTTTAAAATCAAAGGTTTTTTCTTTGATAATTCAGATATAATACCTCCATAAGCATCTAAAAATGAAATATCTTTTAATTGATGTATAGCAGGGGAGTTTTTTATACGACACATACCAGAGTGATCTACTGCATAAGTAGCCAAATATCAACAAGCAGTAGGTAGGCTCTAGTTTTTATTCTTGCTGCTAATCTACTTAATGGCAGTTAGGGAATCACCTCCAAGAATGGTTTCGTTAACTTGAAGAGCTGAAATTACATAAACATCTATTCCTTTGCCACTAAGGCTGATCATAGCCTGGGCCTCGGACCTAGACTATATTCATTTTTAGTCCAGCTTTTGATTGGACCTATTTCAAATTTAATACTTTCTATACCCAAGTCCGATTCATGATCAGCTCTACCCGCTACTTTCAATTTTGCCATTGACTTCACACAAACGTACAACCTAAACATGGGGCATCAAAATCAAGCTAATGTATATTGAAAATTTAACATTCAAATGGATTAAGTTGGTTGCCAGAAAAAATTTTAAATTTACCATTTAGTCAAGTTAGGATAAGATGTAGAGGATGGAGCATGTGAAAATATCGTGATGGTAGGTACATGGCAAAGGGAGAGTGTAGAGAGAATCAGGTTAGTTAAAGGAAATAATGAGGTTGAGGTAGAGGCATATTCGGAGATCCATAGAAGAGAGAAGATGGGTTAAAATAGAACTGGTTTTATCATTGTTGCTGGAAATTGGACCCGGGGGCAATCTTCGGCCGAGGAGAGGGAGCGACTGTTAGTCCTCACGGCGGGGCGGCGGTCTGTCGGCGGGCGGCGTCCTCCGTCCGGGGCGGTCGGAGAGAAGGAACAGCAGGTCCTCGCAGCGGGGCGGCGATCCGTTGGCTGGCGGCGTCCTCCGTCCGGGTGCCTGCACACGAACCGGTGGCCGGGTTCTCCGGCGCCGGCCCTCCGACGCTCAAGTCAGGGAGGGGGCAAATAGTGGGGAGCAGGAGATAAACAGTGATTTTTGGGTGTATGAATGTTCCCAATCCCCTCTTGAGAGGCCAAGGCTCCCTTTTTTATGCGGGGGTCGGTTTACCTGTGATGTAACAGGGCGAGGCCGTAGTACGGCTTGGCATGTTGTTCAGGTCGGCACTCGGTCAGGCGAATCATTGCACTGATGTCGGCGGTATGGCCGAGATCAGAGACTTATCATAGTCGACTAGACCCTGCTGGGTTGATTTGCCGTGGAGAGCTGGGGATCCGTAGATGTCAGGAGCCATGCGCATTTATTGTGGAGTAAGTCGGAGATCCGCATTTATTATGGAGTAAGCCGGAGATCCGCATTAATGGTGGAGTAAGCCGGAGATCCGCATTTATTGTTGAGTGTGCCGGAAGATTACAGCGGCCATACGCAATAAATGCCGGAGGGGTGTTAGAGTTCGGTCCTCGGACATCGGGGTTTCTCTTAGGTCGGAGGTTTCGGGGTCGGTCGTCTTGTGGCCGGGCGTTCCGAGGTCCGACGCTGACTTCGGCTGTCCGGGGTCGGAGGTTGTACGGCTTCTTAGGGGCATTTATGTCATTTGGGGGGAAACTTTATTCCCCCCAACACTACCCCCCGACTTCCGAGTTCGAGCGGCTTGTGGGGCTCGGACGTGGGAAGTAAAGTCTGTCACTAAGGTTGGGGGGAAGGTCTCGCCCGCCCCCTCGTGCTTTCCGGAGCTTTCATGGTGAGATGTGCGCCCTTTGGCGCCTCGAGGCTGCTTTATTCGGTGAGCTAATGATGGAGCTCGTATCATCATGCTTCTTGAATCGCCAGGATCATTTTACGGCAGATTAATGATGGGGGACCTCGAGCTCGTCGAGGCGGTGTCTCGATTCCGTAATCGACGTTTCTGGCTCATTAATGAGTGTGCCGTTACGGGGTTTGAAACGGACACGCGGCGCGACCCGAGGTCGGACGCTTTTGATTTCATGTTACTGGGTCATAATTCCGAAGAAGTGGAGGCCTCATCGAGGCTCCACGTGTCCCAGATCTTATTAAACGAGGGGAGCGGGGGTTACGTCCGCTCGTTCCTCAAGACGATTTGATTCTGTGGACCCATGATGAGGCCCCGAGATCCGATGGGACAACGCTTCGATTTCGTATCCGATTTATTAAACCGGAGTGAATACGGTGCCTCGGCTTCCGAGGTCGACACGTGGCGCAACCCGGTCGGGGGGATGGGAACCGACCCCGTCGATCTGGGCCGTCAGGGGGGTCTATATAAACCCCACGAGTCTGCCCTAAAGGTCTTGTTTGGCTGCCTCTTATTTTCGTCGTCTTTCCCCCCTGCTTCCTCCCTCAGCTGAATCTTGCTGGTGGTGCCCGGAGCGATTTCCGGCAATGTCCAGTAGGTTTTCTTCCTGTTTTCACTAGGGTTTCCTCTTTTCTCCTCCTCGTCAACTTCCATTTTCTACTCTTAACTTTTGCTCCACTCTTCCGTGAGAATGGGTTCCGGTCCCGAAGAGGTTGGGTCGAGTCTGTTGGAAGAGGAGCTGGAGTTAATCCGCTCCCGTTTCTTCTTCCAGCCCGGGTTTCGCCTTGAAACCGCAGGGCCGAAAGACAGGGTGACGCAGCCGCCTCCAGGTCGGATCGCGGTTTACCGCGAGACACTTTGGGCGGGCCTGCGTTTTCCCGCCCATGAGTTCGTGAGCAACTTGCTGGCCGAGTACCAGCTCGTCCCGGCGCAGTTGGCTCCGAACTCATGGAGGACCATAATCGGGTTTTTATCCCTGTGCCTCGGGCACGGGATCCCGATTTCGGTAGGCCTTTTTCGCCGGTGTTTTCTGTTAAAGAAAAACCCGGCGGACGTAGGGTGGTTATATTTCGCCTTTCGGGGCGGTATGTCACTCTTCCGGGGCGCCCCTTCCTCGATTCACGAGTGGAAGAGGAAGTTTTTCTTTCTGGCGTCTGCGGCGCCTTGGGGGTTCGAGCCAAGGTGGGGACACCCTCGGCTGAAGGCCCTCAACAAACTCTCCGAGCCCACGGAGAGGGAGCTGAGGACCCTGGACTCTTTGCGAGCCCTCGGGAGGGGCAACGACCTGACCGAGCTCCTGCGGGAGGACGCCCTGGCGAGCGTGGGTCTGAGCTCGGCGCGCCCCGAGGGTAAGGGCGGTTGCATTATTCTATTTATTTATTTCTTGTTCTCCGTCTTTACGGTCACTGGTCTGACTCTTAACAAAATTCTTGATTTCAGATATTCCACGCATGCCGACCAGCAACACATCACTTTTCTCTCGCCTGAGGAGGCGAGAGGCCGAGGCCGGGGGTGCTGCGCCCCAGCCTCGGAAGAGGGCGAGGACGGACGGCGCTTCTTCGTCGGCCGGGACGAGTCGCCCCGAGGCGGGGGCCCCTGCAGCCGACCCGAGGCGGGAGCGGGTTGTTGGTGATGCGGGCCCGTCGGCCCCTCCTTGCCCTACCCCCCTTGCCCAGCGGGGGGAGCCGTCCGTGGTCCGGCCGCAGCAGCCAGGACCCGGGCTTACCCGAGGCACCGAGGCGAGCGGCTCCGGGACCTCGGGTTCGATCGTGCCGAGCTCTTCCCGGGCTTTCCGAGAAGAGTCGGTCGAGCCGGATTCTTCTATTCCCGAGGGGCGCTCGGCCTTTCAAGATGCCGAGGTCGCATGCTCCATGTTGCGGCGTGCGGTGCTTCCAGCGGACCGGGCCGTGTTCCGGGGTATTTCGCTGGAGGAGGTCGTCGGCAGTGCTTACTGCAACACCGCCCGGATAAGCTTCCTTCTTAATTTTTCCGAGTTTTTAGCGTACATATGTGCTTTTCAACTCACAATACCCTCGTTTCTTTCTTTTCAGCATATTCTCGAGCTCGACACCATGGCGTTCATCGCCCATGGGTATCGGGAAGAAGTTCAACAGCTCGGCCAGCAACTGGAGCCGGCCAAGAAAAGAGTCGCCGAGCTGGAGGCGGCGTTGGCCGCGGCCGAGGCTCGGTGGACAGCCACCGAGGCCGAGCGCCTTGCCATGGTGGGGGCGCTCGAGGAGGAGAAGGCGGCTCATGCCCTGACCAGGGCAACCATGCGCGGCACGGAGGCGCGCTTAGGGGAGGTCCAGGCCAGGGTCGCGGCCCTCGAGTATGAGGCGGGGGTCTTCCGCCTCCGACTCGGGCAACTTGAGGCCCGGGAGAGGAGGGCCCTCGAACGAGCCGAGCATGCTGTGGAACTCTTCAAAGAGTCGCAAGAGTTCCGCGACATGTTGGAGGAGGAGACGGTCGACGGTTTCCTTCGAGGCTTCGAAAACTTCCGGGAGCAGGTGCGCCGGTACTGCCCTCAGTACGACTTCTCGACGGTCCGTCCGAGGGAGGACCGGGGCTGGGGGTCCGACGTGCAAGCCCTTCCTGCCATCCTGACGTCCGAGGCGGGAATATACGAGCAGGACCCCGCCGAGCCTTCGACGGGGGTAGCCGAGGCGGACGGTGTCATGGAGGCGGCTCCGGCGGCCGAGATCGACGCTGTCCCGGAGGCGGCGCCCGAAGCTCCTGCTCCCGGCCCCGAGCCTGTTCCGGAGGAAGATCATGAGGTCATCAATGTGCCGGATGACCCCCCGGATGTGGCTCCCGCCGCTTAGGACTTAGCATATTTTTCTTTTTCTTTTTCATTGTATCCGGGGTCGGCCCTTGAGTGGCCGACTTCCAATTTTGTAATTGGCCTTCCGGCCCTTTGTTAATGAAGAAATGTTTTTGTCATTCTGTGTTCATCTTTCCCTCTGTTGTCGTGGATGAGGCTAGAACCTTAGCTAACCGCCTCGACGACCTCTAACTTCGTATTTTAATCTTTGGGCTGCTTAACGAAGCTGCCCTTTTCCCTGGCTATATCTTAGCTGCCCTTCTCGGATTCCAGTCGTCTCGACCAAAGGGAGCTCCGAGCTTAGGTTTCTAGAAAATTTCTCTAAGTCCTATAACTCGGATCTTAGAGTCGTGGGAGTTGCCACGTTTGGCCTTTAGGAAAATCTTAAGGCACCGAGGTCGGGCCTTAGCCCTTCAAGTGGGACCGGAATAGGTCTATTCGTGCCGCTATTCGGGGAGTTTAGTCGGGTTTCCGAACTCAACTCCGAACCTCTCATAGGGAGCGCGGGCTAATAAACAAGTTATTGCCGAAGGTTTTCATAGTTATCGTTCTCGGACCCTGCCGAGATTTCGGTGAACAAGGCTGGGATTCCCAAAGATTGCCTTGGTACCTGTGCTTGGCTGGTACATTCGTGGCCGGGACCACTTTCTCAGCTGGACGTCGGAGTTTACTTAGAAGAGCCGAGTTGGGCCCTACTTTATGAAGCCTTAGTACGGATTGCGGAGACTTGACGAACAGAGCAGGCATAACGAAGTTGGGAGGTCGGTCTTAAGCCGACCCAGCGAAGAAGCCCGGCTTTGGGGCAAAATAAGACTTCAACATTGGACGAGATCCCGCTCGGCAATATGTAGATAAAATTTGACAAGGAGGGCGTCTAGTTGGGTGTACCTCTTGCATTCTCGGGGTCATGCTTCGCATGGTGGAGTAGGTCGCTTCCCTTCCTCGTCGACCTCCGGAGTCATTTTTGACTTGTAAAAGGGGCTCGGGCTTCCCATGGACCCGGCGACTCCTGCCGGAGTTGAGAGGATCTGGGGAGGCTCTGTTGATTTGTAGCCCTTTTTGAGGTCGAGGGGGCTTAAGACCCTATGGTCGGACCTCGGACGCCTCAACCTTGGTCGAGGGATCTCACGTCAGGTCGGCGGTTCGTGGACGCTTTGCTGACCTGTGATTCCTCCCGAGGTCGAGGGAGTCTGGTTCTCTACGGTCGACCCTCGGGGCATCCTGACCTTAGTCGAGGGATCGTTCGTCAGGTCGGCTGGTCTGGGCACGCTCTACCGACCGGCGACGCTTCCCGAGGTCGAGGGAGTCTGGTTCTCTACGGTCGACCCTCGGGGCATCCCAACCTTAGTCGAGGGATCGCTCGCTTCGGGGATCGGGGATCGTCGACCGCTCCCGGGGGTCCACTTTGTGGCGCCCCGGGTGGAGCCACCCTTTCCACCCCTCACGGCGCCTTCCCGAGGTCGAGGGAGTCTGGTTCTCTACGGTCGACCCTCGGGGCATCCCGACCTTAGTCGAGGGATCGTTCGTCAGGTCGGCTGGTCTGGGCACGCTCTACCGACCGGCGACGCTTCCCGAGGTCGAGGGAGTCTGGTTCTCTACGGTCGACCCTCGGGGCATCCCGACCTTAGTCGAGGGATCGCTCGCTTCGGGGATCGGGGATCGTCGACCGCTCCCGGGGGTCCACTTTGTGGCGCCCCGGGTGGAGCCACCCTTTCCACCCCTCACGGCGCCTTTCCGAGGTCGAGGGAGTCTGGTTCTCTACAGTCGACCCTCGGGGCATCCCGACCTTAGTCGAGGGATCGTTCGTCAGGTCGGCTGGTCTGGGCACGCTCTACCGACCGGCGACGCTTCCCGAGGTCGAGGGAGTCTGGTTCTCTACGGTCGACCCTCGAGGCATCCCGACCTTAGTCGAGGGATCGCTCGCTTCGGGGATCGGGGATCGTCGACCGCTCCCGGGGGTCCACTTTGTGGCGCCCCGGGTGGAGCCACCCTTTCCACCCCTCACGGCGCCTTTCCGAGGTCGAGGGAGTCTGGTTCTCTACGGTCGACCCTCGGGGCATCCCGACCTTAGTCGATGAGGCGCTACGGGGGGCCGCGAAGGTACTACCCCGTTGTTGGTGTCGAGCGCCACGGGGAACTGCGAAGGTACTACCCCGTCTTCCCGAAGTGTCGAGGGGTCTGGGCACGCACTGTCGACACTCGGGACATCTCGACCTTAGTCGAGGAATTTTGCACCAGTCGACGTTTCACTGTCCTGCGATTCTTCCCGAGGTCGAGGGAGTTTGGGACTCTACGGTCGAGCCTCGAGGCATCCCGATTTTGGCCGGAGAATCTGAGGATCACAGACGACCCAATATTAGAAGAGGATTACAGTCATCAAAATGAGAGAAATATTTGCAGAAAAAAGGAGCTGAGTCCATTATCCTGATTATCTTGAACCCCTTGGGGTTTCACTGGTAGTACATTCGTAAATTCTCGGAGTTCCAGCTTCGTGGGATCAGAGTCCCTTCCAGGGACTTCAATTTGTACGCCCCTGGCCGTTGTACCCGGGCGATTTGATACGGTCCTTCCCAGTTTGGGGCGAGCTTTCCTTGCTCGGTTGGTTGAGAAGCCTCGGCTTTCCTGAGGACGAGGTCCCCTACTTTGAAGAGCTTGGGCTTAACTCTGGAGTTGTAGTATTGGGCCGTTCGCTGTTGATATCTTGCCATGCGCACCCGGGCGACCTCTCTTGTCTCTTCGACGAGGTCCAAATTGCTCCTGAGCTGGGAGGAATTGGTATCGGGGTCGTAATGCTCCACCCTCGGAGAAGGCAAGCCGATCTCCAATGGGATGACGGCCTCAGTGCCGTATGCTAGGTTGAAGGGGGTCTCTCCCGTGGGCAGTCGGAACGTGGTCCGGTACGCCCAAAGGACATTGTACAAGTCCTCGACCCACTATCCTTTGGACCGATCAAGCCTAGCTTTGAGTCCCTGCAAAATAGTTCGGTTAGTTACCTCAGTTTTCCCGTTTGTCTGGGGATGGGCAACCGAGGTGAAGCGATGATCAATGCCGAGCTCAGAGCAAAACTCCCTGAAATGAACATTGTCAAATTATCGACCATTGTCAGATATAAGGATACGGGGTAGTCCGAATCGGCAGATTATAGACTTCCACACGAAGTCCCGCATCTTTTGCTCGGTGATCCGGGCAACAGGTTCGGCCTCGACCCATTTGGTGAAGTAGTCGATGGAGACGACCAGGAACTTTCTCTGTCCGGTGGCCAGGGGAAAGGGCCCCAGGATGTCGATCCCCCATTGGGCAAACGGCCAGGGGGCGATGATGGAGGTCAGCAGAGCTGAAGGTCGGCGCTGGATATTGGCGTTTCGTTGGCACCGATCGCACTTGCGGACGAAATCTGTTGCGTCCTTCTGGAGTGTGGGCCAGTAGTATCCCTGCCGCAGGATCTTATGGGCCAACGCTCGACCCCCCAGGTGATTTCCGCAGATTCCTTCATGGACCTCTCGGAGGGCGTAGTCCGCCTCGGAGGGGCGGAGGCATCTGAGAAGGGGAGAAGTAAATGATCGTCGATAGAGTTTATTCTCGTACAAGACATACCGGGGAGCCTGGCGCTTGATTCGGCGAGCCTCCGTCTCGTCATGAGGTAGAGTTCCGTCCTGAAGATAGCAGACGAGCCCGTCGATCCAGCTTGGCTCGGAGTCGATGCACATAGTGGGCTCGGGTTCCTCCGTGCTGGGGACCCGAAGATACTCGAGCGCTGTTCCCTTGGGAAGCTCGCTCATGTGGGAGGTGGCCAGTTTGGATAGCTGGTCTGCCCTGAGGTTTTCCGCTCTGGGAATATACTGAATATTGAAAGAATTCAGGGCAGATGTGAGTTCCCGCACCTTTTGGAGATACTTTTGCATGAATGGCTCTTTAGCTTCAAAATCTCCTTGGACCTGGTTCACCACCAGCTGGGAGTCGCTGAAGGCCGTCAGGTCTCCCACTTTTAGTTCTTTCGCCAGCTTGAGCCCGGCGATGAGAGCCTCATACTCGGCCTCATTGTTCGAGGCCGGGAACTCGAGGCGCAGGGCTTGCTCGGCCACCACTGCATCTGGACTGGTGAGGATAAGTCCGGCCCCGCTGCCCCCCGGGGTCGAAGACCCATCCGAGTGCAGGACCCATGGCTGCTTCGGGGTCTCCTCCACGGACTCAGATGGCGGCTCGGGGTCGTCCGGAAGGGTGCACTCCACGATGAAGTCGACGAGTATCTGAGCTTTGATAGCCGGCCTGGGCCGATATTCTAGGTCGGATTCTCCGAGCTCGACCGCCCATTTGGCGATCCTCCCCGCACGATCCGACCTCTGCAATATCTGCTTCATAGGCTGGTCGGTTAATATAGCTATCGTGTGGGCTTGGAAGTAAGGCCTGAGTCTCCGAGCCGAGATGATGAGAGCGAAGATGGTCTTCTCAAGTTTAGAATATCGGGTCTCAGCATCCCTGAGAACCCGGCTGGTGTAATAGACCGGCTTTTGGAGCTTGTCTTCTTCCCGGACGAGGACCGAGCTTACTGCAGCTGGGGAGACGGCCAGATATAAGTAAAGAATTTCGCCCTTCTGGGGCTTGGTGAGTAGCGGGGGAGAGGCCAGAAGGCTCCGAAGCTCTTCAAAGGCTTGCTGGCATTCTTCTGTCCACCGGAAGTCTTTCGGCCGTTTGAGGCTCTTGAAGAAGGGGAGGCAACGCTCGGCTGATCGAGAAACAAACCTTCCCAGGGCGGCTACCCGCCCCGCGAGCCGCTGCACCTCCTTAACTGTCTTTGGAGGCGACATCTCTTGCAGTGCCCGGATTTTCTCCGGGTTGGCTTCAATTCCGCGTTGGGTCACTATGAAACCCAGGAACTTGCCCGAGGTGACCCCGAACGCGCACTTCGCCGGATTGAGTTTCATTTGGTATTTTCTAAGCTTGGCGAATGTCTCGTTGAGATCGGCTATGTGGTGTTCCGCCGCTTGGCTACCGGCATGTCGTCCACATAGACTTCCATGTTCCGGCCGATCTGGTCTTTAAAGATTTGGCTGACCAGTCTCTGATAGGTGGCCCCAGCGTTTTTCAGGCCAAAGGGCATCACCTTGTAGCAGTAGGTGCCCTTGTCGGTGATGAAGGCCGTCTTCTCCTCGTCTTCCGGCGCCATTCGGATTTGGTTGTATCCTGAAAAGGCGTCCATAAAAGTTAGCAGTTGGTGTCCTGAAGTGGAGTCGACGAGCTGGTCGATGCTCGGAAGAGGGAAGCTGTCTTTTGGGCAGGCCTTGTTCAGGTCGGTGTAGTCCACGCACATACGCCATTTTCCGTTGGCCTTCTTTACGAGGACTACGTTGGCGAGCCAATCCGGGTAGGAGACCTCCCGGATGAAGCCGGCTCCGAGGAGTTTGTCCACCTCCTCGGCCGCAGCTCGTTGTCGCTCAGGGGCGGAGCCTCTTTTCTTCTGCTTTACAGGCCTGCTGGTTGGCCTCACCTGGAGTCGGTGGACCATGACCTCGGGGTCAATTCCTGGCACGTCCGCGGGCGACCAGGCGAAGACGTCAGCGTTGTCCCGCAGGAGGCTGACGAGGCGATTCCTCTCATGGGCGCCGAGGCCGGAGCCAACCTGCACGGTTAGCTCGGAAAAATTTTCTTGTAGTGGGATTTGAATAAGGAGCTCACCGGGCTCTACTTGCTTCTTCCAGAGAGTGTCCCTCGCATCGAGGGTTTCTATGGGCAGTGAAGGGCCCATCGGGCGGTTTGGTGCCTCGGTTGGTTGCTTTACTGTGTGGGCCGCCATGTAGCATTGCTTGGCGACCAGTTGGTCTCCGCGGATCTCGCCCGCTCCTTGGCCGGTGGGGAACCGCATGAGCAAATGGCGAGTTGAAACCACGGCTCGAAGGGCGTTTAACCCTGGGCGCCCAAGGATGGCGTTGTAGACCGAGGGCAGACGGACCACCAGGAAGTCCATCCTCACAGTGCTCTCCCGGGGGGCGAGGCCAACTGTGACAAGGAAGCTAGCCTCACCTTCAACCGGGACCGCATCTCCGGTAAACCCGACCAGCGGGGCATTGATTCTCCGGAGGTGTCCTTCTGTCAACCCCATTTTTTGGTAGGCATGGTAGTACAAAATGTTGGCTGAGCTTCCATTGTCAACTAGGACACGCTTTACATCAAACCTATTTACAATCATTGAGATGACCACAGCGTCATCGTGAGGGGTCTCGACCCCTTCTAAGTCCTCGTCCGAGAACGAGATGACTTCATCAGTGCGTGGGCGCTTCGGGGGTGCTCCCTGGGCGGCTGTTCCTGCCGAGGTCCGCTCAATCATGTTGATGGTGCCGGCGATAGGCCTGTTGCCGCCAGGATTTTCGGTTGGTGCGACATTCTCCGCCGGCCTCCTTTCCTCATGTCGGTTCCTCACGACCCGGTTGAGTACTCCCCGTCTGATGAGCGCTTCTATCTCGTCCCGGAGTTGGAAGCAGTCCTCCGTGTCGTGCCCGCGATCTCGGTGGAAGCGGCAGTACTTCCTGGAATTTCGGGGAAATCCCGTGTCTCGCATAGGAGGCGGGGGTCGGAAGAAGTCCCGGCCCTCAATTTCCATCAGGATCTCGGCCCGAGGAGCATTGACGGGTGTATAGTTCTCGTACCTCGCCTGGTACGTCCGGGGCCGTGGTGGAGACCTCGGACGAGGAGGTGTCCTCTGCTGAGGTCGCCCCTGCTGACGGGGCGGGCTCCTCAGTCTGGGGAGATTCTTCTCTCGGCGGGGAGACCGGCTCCTTTGTCGACCGCGCTCCTCGCGGCGCTTCTTCCGCTTCTTCGAGGTGGGCTCGATCGCCCCCCGCCTGGAGGCAACTGCCTCCTCGGCCTTGGCGTACTTCCGGGCTCGGGCCAGCATTTCGGTGAAGTCGGCCGGGAAGCTCTTCTCGATGGAGAAGAGGAATCGGTAGGAGCGGACCCCAGTCTTCAGAGCCGACATGGCTATCGATTGGTCTAGCTCGCGAACCTCCCATGTGGCGGCGGTAAAGCGGTCCAGGTACTCTTTGAGGGACTCCCCCTCCTTCTGCTTGATGTCCAGGAGGGAGTCTGATGTCCGTCGCTGGCGCCGGCTGGCAGCAAAGTTGGTGGCGAACTGCCTGCCGAGCTGCTCAAAAGAGGACACCGTGTTCGGCTTCAGACCAGAGAACCAAAGCCGAGCGGTCCCTCGGAGGTTTGCTGGGAAGGCCTTGCAGAGTATGGCCTCCGAGGACCCTTGTAGGGCCATGAGGGCCCGATAACTCTCCAAGTGGTCAAGGGGGTCGGTGATTCCACTGTAGGGCTCCACCTGAGGCATTTTGAACCTCGCGGGAACTGGCTCGTCCTCGATCTGGCGGGAGAAGGGGGACTTGGTAGTGAACTCAAAGCCCCCTTCCTGTCTTGCCTTCTTGCTGTGGAGCGCCGCAATCTGGCGCTCCAGATGCTCGACTTTTCGGTCGAGCTCCCCCACCCGTGGGATTGTCGCTGTGGTTTGCGCCAGCTCACGGTGATCCGGGGCTGACTCCGCCTCAGAAAGTTGGGGTCTCCGGTCGAAACCTTCTCCCGGTAACTCTCTCCGGGGAGAAGCTCGTTCTCCATTGTTGGCTCTGGAGGAGCCATGCAAATTTTGGCTGGGGAGAACCGGGCCGTTGGGGAGACACTCCGGCGGGGCCTGGGCCTGCGGGGGAAGTGCCGGTAAAGCCTCCACGCGCCGCAGGCCCTGAACGGCGGCGGCCAGGGCCTGGACTTGCTGTACCAGGGCATTGAACTGTTCCGGCTGGACCTGAGGAGCTGGGTCAGCCGGAGTTGGAGAATTCTGGACGGAGTGTCCAGGACTTTGCGGGGGACGCCGGGAGACGTTAGAGGCTCCCTTACTTCTCAACTTCATGATTGCTACTCGGGCCCTTCCTCTAGCGCCAACTGTTGCTGGAAATTGGACCCGGGGGCAATCTTCGGCCGAGGAGAGGGAGCGACTGTTAGTCCTCACGGCGGGGCGGCGGTCTGTCGGCGGGCGGCGTCCTCCGTCCGGGTGCCTGCACACGAACCGGTGGCCGGGTTCTCCGGCGCCGGCCCTCCGACGCTCAAGTCAGGGAGGGGGCAAATAGTGGGGAGCAGGAGATAAACAGTGATTTTTGGGTGTATGAATGTTCCCAATCCCCTCTTGAGAGGCCAAGGCTCCCTTTTTTATGCGGGGGTCGGTTTACCTGTGATGTAACAGGGCGAGGCCGTAGTACGGCTTGGCATGTTGTTCAGGTCGGCGCTCGGTCAGGCGAATCATTGCACTGATGTCGGCGGTATGGCCGAGATCAGAGACTTGTCATAGTCGACTAGACCCTGCTGGGTTGATTTGCCGTGGAGAGCTGGGGATCCGTAGATGTCAGGAGCCATGCGCATTTATTGTGGAGTAAGTCGGAGATCCGCATTTATTATGGAGTAAGCCGGAGATCCGCATTAATGGTGGAGTAAGCCGGAGATCCGCATTTATTGTTGAGTGTGCCAGAAGATTACAGCGGCCATACGCAATAAATGCCGGAGGGGTGTTAGAGTTCGGTCCTCGGACATCGGGGTTTCTCTTAGGTCGGAGGTTTCGGGGTCGGTCGTCTTGTGGCCGGGCGTTCCGAGGTCCGACGCTGACTTCGGCTGTCCGGGGTCGGAGGTTGTACGGCTTCTTAGGAGCATTTATGTCATTTGGGGGAAAACTTTATTCCCCCCAACAATCATATCACACATTTACATATAAGAGAAGATTCTCTTTGGTGTGCACTCATTGGCGGAGGATATAAAAGAATCCAATAACAACTTATCTAATCCAAACCTACATTCAATTCATAAAAGGTTTGGATTCAATTTGGATAATAGGTACGATATTATAGAGGCTAAATAGTTTGATTTTCTATGTTAGGTCATCAAATTGCGATAAATTGGATTTAAGAAGATAATAATATAGGCCTAAGGAAGTGTTCAGATTGGTTGGGAAAGGGTGCTTGGGTTTGATCGGTTGTAAACGGAGGAGTTGATTTAAGCTAGATTTTCTTGGATAGGGGCAGAGTTGATATGGTCAGCAAAGATTAGGATTAGGCTGAATTAGACGTGCTAGGGTTTGAGTTAGATGATGGGTTAGAGTCTAGGCGAGATGGTCCCGAATTTAGGTTCGATAGGCTAAGGTTTCATTTAGATGGACTACGGTTCAGAATAGAGTCTTTCTACTACAAGTAGATAGATTGTAAACTTTAATTTCCGTGTTCTTAAGCAACATGTTCATACTATAGCTAAACCACCAAAAACATAATATGAATCTAAGGTAAAGGTTTACATGATCTATCCTCTATGTCCACATTGCATACATGATGACCTAGAACAAATTTAGTTAGTTCCATACCAAAATTGTGTTTCCAGACTTAGGATAAATCAGCTATAAGTCGATGCCAAATAGACATAATCGATGCCAGGAATGTGAATTTAACTACAAACAAGACTCTTTGTCAAATAGAAACGATGTATAGATTTTAACAACCTTCAAATAGAGAAAGACGATTTCATCTATGCAACGGCAGTTAGAACATAAATCCAGTAAATTGACGTGCTATCTCCAATAAGATCAAGAACACAACAAAGTACATAATGACGGCGACATCTAATGCTCTCAATTTATCAATAATTGATTAGAATCTTAACGGTCAATAGTAAATAAGGGCCCCCGAGAACGGTGAAGATTAGGAGAAGAGCAGGCGGGTCCACCGGAGGAGTCGGCTGCCGGTCTACCACTTTATGATTCGGTCTTTCTTTATTTGAAAAAACGCACGACCCTTCACGCTAGACAGCCGATTGTTGCCACGTGGAATCCACGACAATCCCGCCGAGATTCCAACCGCCGATTCCCAACCTCATCTACGAATCACGCAATTTCGAATTTCAAAATAGAAAAATGTGATAAAAGAATAAAGATATCAGGTTTCGGGACACGTGAAAGGATAAGAAAATTTATAGGCGAGATTACCGTGGCAGCAGTACCGACGGTGGCTATGCTATCCGGGATAAAGCATTATAATTTATACGCGGTTATCCTTATGCTGCTTATCAACATCGAACCTTGCCTTGTTTTTTTTATATAAAAAAAATACTCGGTCCATCCCGTCAACCAGCTGGCGCTCGCTAGCCACCACCTGCAATAACGAAAGACTCGCCGTGATCTCCATTTCCAACGTCCTCCGATTCGCCAAGGCATTTCTTTACTAAAAAAAGACTCTGCTGTATACCGGAAAAGAAAAAGAAAGACTCTGTTCCCTTGCGACAACCAAATGCCGTCGGCCACGTATTATCCACGGGAGAATCCCGGCTTTCCAATCTCCTCTAGAATCACGCATTATTGACGTTAAAATTATACTTACTGTTTTAGAAAAAAGTTTGCGAAGACGAGATCGTTGTCACTTACTTTTTGCAGATGATTGTCTGCTTCTGATCAGGGCGAGGGTGAGAGATGCGCGAGCCCTCCAGAGGGTGTTCATGGAGTATTGTACAGCGTCTGGGCAGAGAATCAATCGCCAGAAGTCATCCATACATTTCAGTCCGAGCACGGAGCGGAGGGTCAGACGGGAGATCAGGATGATATTGGAGATGCGAGAGCAGAAGGGGGCACTGGACTACCTTGGTGTCCCCATCACAGGGAGGAGAATGCGGATGGCGAAGTGCTCCACTTTGATACAGAGGGTGCAGAGCAGGCTCGAGGGTTGGAGAGCCTCGTCACTCTCTATGATGGGCAGGTTGACGCTCATTAGGTCAGTTCTCTGCTTCATGCCTGTCTATATTATGGCCCATACTAGTGTGCCGAAGACGGTGCTGGTGGGGATAGAGCGGCTTATGCGTAGTTTCCTGTGAGGCTTCTCTGGGAGGGGCTATGGGGTACACTTGGTGGCCTGGGAGAGAGTATGCCTTCCTCTAAGGGAGGATGGTTTGGGGGTGCGGTCTCTGCTGGTGAGGCGGGAGGCACTCCTGGCGCGACGTGCAGTGCAGACTGTTCTGGAGCTACATGGTTTCTGGTGTCAGGTCATGATAGCGAGATACGGTCGGCCAGGCTCAACTGGGTAGGTGGTGGGCGGCCGGAGGGCATCTTTCATGTGGCGTGAGGTTGGGAGGTATATACGTACAGCACTGGCACATACTAGGTGGTTGATTGGCGATGGATGGAGCGTTGATGTGATGGAGGACCCTTGGGTAGATGCACTTCCGCTGAGGCTGTGGCCGACGATGATCAGTGATGAGGGGCCTGTGGGGCTCCAAGTGCACGACCTCCTTATGCCTGGGGAGGCAGAGTGGGATGTTGACAGGTTGGGCCAGTTTTTCGGAGAGCACTTAGCAGAGCGGATTCGAGCCCTCCCCATCCCGGGATCGGCAAGTCCAGATGTTAGGGTTTGGAGCACCACTTGTAGGGCCAGAGTCAAGGTTGGTGATGTCGCTCGGGTTCTTCAGCAGGAGTCAGACCTGGGTAGGGACTGTGGCTGGATATGGAGGTTTGGGCTACACCAGAGGGTTGCATTATTCCTCTGGAAGGTAGCATGGGATCGTCTGCCGACGAGCTTGGAGCTGAGCCGTCGTGGAGTTAGCATTCCTCCTTTGTGCCAGTATTGTGAGGCAGATGAGTCGATGGATCATGCACTATTCCAGTGTGTCTGGGCGAGGGGGACTTGGAGGTTATCCGAGATTCAGGAGGCGGTCTGGAGCCGGAGGGATAGTTTTCTGGAGGAGGTCCGGCGTTGTTCCATCTCCACCCAGATGAGGTCTGTGGCTATTAGGGCGTCCTGCACAGCTTACCAGGTATGGATGGCCAGGAACGCCCGTGTTTTTGGCGAGCCTAGCCTGTCCCCACGATTTGTGATGGAGCGGGCTCGGGCTCAGGCAGTAGAGTTTCTTTCTGTAGATCTGGATCATAGACCTTTGACAGCTCGGGACATCTGGGGCCCCCATTCTGCTTCGGCAGCTACTCACACGGTGTTTTTCACCTGGGAGCCCCCATCCCTAAGCTTCCTCAAGGTCAATTTTGATGGCTCAGTCTTGGATGGAGGCAGGAGAGGAGAAGCAGGTCTTGTTATTAGGGGCCCGAGCTCCAGCATGGTGGCAGCAGGGGGTTGTCAGATCTTCGATACCTCGGTCCCAGGGGCAGAGCTGCGGGCGACTTGGATGGGATTACGGTATGCACGACCAGTACTTCAGGCGAGCTCCATTCTCCTGGAAGGTGACTCAGCCACAGTGATTAGTTGGGTCCGGAAGGGCCCTCACAGTGATGGATGAGTTTATCCGTTACTCCGTGATATATGGTTGATGAGGGAGGGGCTTACTTTTCAGGTTATGCATGTATATCGTGAGACGAATGGGGTGGCAGACTGGGTGGCGGCGTATGTTGCGAGCCACTCAGGAGGCACCTTTTGGGTTGGTGGGGATGACGTGCCCGGAGCATTTCAGAACTTTTTGTTCGCAGATTCTGTTGGGTGGTATTCATATCCGAGTAGTATGAATTGCCCGTTTTAGCGCGAAAAAAAAAAAAAAAAACAACCGAGATCGTTGTGGATTAATATATCTCACGTAAACGACAGGGTAGAATGCTAAAGTACGTTGACCGGTCAAAGAGAAGACTTGAGTTAGTTTGTGCGATGAGTGGAGGAGAAACGATTCCCCCGCTCCTCCCCGCGATGAAAGGTGGCTTTGGTTGGCCCACCTCCTTCCATCTCCAATTCCAAGTAACCCCACTTATTCCAATTATCCCACTTCTCGATAACCACATGCGATAGGTCACCGCCTTTAATTATTATTCCCACAGACTAATTATTTAGGATGAGTAATAAAAAATAGATAAAGGTAAATTTTTTTTCGAGTTTTTACGCAACTCCCATAGCTAGATCTCCCCTTCTCCGCCTATAAAAGCCCGCCGGGCCCCTTGCGCCGAAGAGGAAAAGTCCCAGCTTTCCCCTTCCTTCTCTTCTCCTACCCTTTGATCTACGGGTATGGGTTCGAAGGCCCCCATGGCGGCGGCGCTCCTCCTCTTGTGCCTGTCGGCGGCCGCGTCCGCCGCGCCGGATATGTCGATCATCAGCTACGACGAGACCCACGGCGTGCGGGGGCTGGAGCGGAGCGAGGAGGATATGCGGCTCCTCTACGAGGGGTGGCTCGCGAAGCACGGACGGGCGTACAACGCGCTCGGGGAGAAGGAGCGGAGGTTCGAGATCTTCAAAGACAACGTCCGCTTCATCGACGCCCACAACGCCGACGCCGGCCACCACTCTTTCCGCCTCGGCCTCAACCGCTTCGCCGACATGACCAACGAGGAGTACCGCGCCGTCTACCTCGGCACCCGCCCCGCTGGCCACCGCCGGAGGGCCCGTGTCGGGAGCGACCGCTACCGTTACGACGCCGGGGACGTTCTGCCGGAGTCCGTCGATTGGAGGGTCAAGGGTGCCGTCGCCGCCGTCAAGGACCAGGGCAGTTGCGGTTAGTTATCCCCCGTCTCTTCCCTTTCTTCCGGCCAAAGTAAAATAAAATCACTATTTTACCCTTGTCTGGGATACGGGTTGACTTTTAGCTGCACCCACCGTTTTAATGGTGTTTTGATCTCTTGACCGCCCTCTCTTTTTTCCTTTTCTCTGGTGTCTCTTTCTCTCGGATCCTCGGGTCCAAGTCGATGGTGCACGATAGCTACTTGTGTTCCAGAGGAACAGTAATCAGTAGCAGTCTTCGTATTAGTCGCCGGATTTCTTGAATCTATGTTAAATCATATGCCGAATTTAATTGGCGCATAAAAATTTCTGTTCCGATGTAGCCTAAACGCCCGTTAAACGGACGGATACGGGTCCGCGTAGGTTCTATGCGGGCGCTGCCCTCCATTTGCTAAGCTAGTGGTTAAGGTTTGAAACCTGTAATCCATTATCGGGATGTGGAAACAATTGGATTCTGATGGATGAAGCATTTGTGGTGATGAAGGGAGTTGCTGGGCGTTCTCGACCGTTGCTGCGGTGGAAGGGATCAGCAAGATCGTGACAGGGGATCTGATATCCCTTTCCGAGCAGGAGCTGGTGGACTGCGACAACGCCTACAACCAGGGCTGCAACGGAGGCCTCATGGACTATGCCTTCGAGTTCATCATCAACAATGGTGGTATCGACACCGAGGAGGACTACCCCTACACGGCTCATGATGGCAAGTGCGACCAGTACAGGGTGCGTTTTTCGGTCATTTTTCTGCAGGAATGTGTTTGCTGCTTTGGAGTTTTGCTTGTGATTGGTTTCTTTCTTTGCTTCTTCCTTGCAGAAGAACGCTAAGGTTGTCTCCATTGATGGGTACGAAGATGTTCCTGTGAATGATGAGAAGGCCCTGCAGAAGGCTGTCGCAAACCAGCCTGTCAGCGTCGCTATTGAAGCTGGCGGCCGGGAGTTCCAGCTATACCACTCGGTGAGGTTTTTGTTGCATCGCATGATAAGTGTGGTTGGAATGATCTTAATACTATCATTTTATTGAGTCTTATTTGAATGGAACCTTCCCTGTTATGATTTAGCCTCACCATTCTGGTGGTGGGCCCTAGAATGATTTTTAGATAATCATGGAATTCGTAATTATGAAGTCAGGCATCTCTTATGTTGGAGGGCTTTGATTAGGTACTTGTAGGATTGTTTTGCTCTGGAAATTATATCTGAAATCGAGAACTAAATCATATGTAGGAATCCAATGCTAACCTTGCATTTGGTTTTCTTTGAATGCATAAGTGGTTTGTGCCTCTTATCAGAATCTGTTGATATCTAATGCAATTGCAAAGCTTTTTTTCTGTTAGTTTTATGGGATACATCAAGATTTGCTTTGTGGTGGCTGTTAACTTTTCATGGCGTATCGATATCTCTTGATATTGAAACTCCGTTCCTCGGCTTAAGAGCTTTAATAGGTCCTCTTTGGAGGTTTCTGGCTTTTTTCTAGGCGGGAATTACATCAAAAAAGTAACTTAAAACTGATTTGCAGTGCTCGGGGATGACCAGGATGAGGCGCGAGATATAGATTCTTTTTTTTATCTTCATATTAAGAGTTCTGGCAGAGTTCTTGAAACTTCGCAACTCAAACAACTGATGATGCAAGTCATTTGGCTTAAGTCATTTCCATTTGATTAGTTACTGTTGATGGTTTAAAATGTACTACACTAGGGTACAGTTATGTCCATCAGATCGAAATAATTTTTGTGTAAGAAACTATGAAAGGACATTAGCAGTTTAACCTTGTTTTTTTGTTTATTTCTAGGGAATTTTCAACGGAAGATGTGGGACTGATCTTGACCATGGTGTTGTTGCTGTTGGCTATGGCACCGAGAATGGCAAGGACTACTGGATTGTCAGGAACTCATGGGGTGGTGACTGGGGAGAGTCTGGGTATATCAGGATGGAGCGCAATGTCAACATATCCACCGGCAAGTGCGGGATCACCATGGAGCCTTCTTACCCTACTAAGAAGGGCCAGAACCCACCCAAGCCTGCTCCTTCCCCTCCTTCTCCTGTGAATCCCCCAACTGTTTGCGACAAATACTATTCCTGCCCCTCCGGCACCACCTGCTGCTGCGTCTATGAGTATGGACGCTCCTGCTTTGCCTGGGGGTGCTGCCCTCTTGAGGGTGCCACCTGCTGTGAGGATCACTACAGCTGCTGCCCTCATGATTACCCAGTTTGCAATGTGAAGGCTGGAACTTGTCAGCTGGTATATATATCTCTTCTTGACAAAATCTTAATGCGAAATCACTTGTTGATTTCATATCCTGATATTATTCTGGATTTTGTTTGTTTATCTAATTGTGTGTTGCTTGATGTGAGTAAACAGAGCAAGGACAATCCACTTGGAGTGAAGGCTCTGGCTCGCGCCCCTGCTAAACCTCATTGGGCATTCTCGGGTGCTGAAGGCAAGAAGATCAATGCATGAGAGAAATTCATTGAATTGTTGGTGAGGAGAGAATGAAGGATATATCGGAAATACCACGCCCTTCCTCTCCTTTATGAAACCTGAATTACACAGCTTGTTGCTGACTTGGTTATGAGCAGAACTGTACATAGTTATGAATTTCAGAAGTCAGATGAATCAAACGATGCTCAACTTTGTTTCTTATAAAATTTGATGGTATTGATTTGCTTTCCATGCAGATGAGTTAATTAATTAAACTCCTTTAACAATTACCCATTTGCTCATGTGCCTACTTCAGTGTTCACGAAGTTAATTATCAACTGGGCAGATTTCTTAAACCATGCAGTTACCTTGATCAAAGTAGGTCTCCTTGCCTCTTATTTCTTGTGTGTTCGCTTGGCGTATAGATTGGTGCTTTGGCTTATCAGAGTTTAGAATGCACTGTTGATCATAACTTGTGTCTGTATTTGTCCAACTCTTCCATCATTGCTACGTATGGCTTGTTCTAATTGGTGTTGTATTGAAACATTATCAGCAAAGAGTGCCAACACAAAACTCATTTGAGCCAGATCTCTCTCTTTCTGCTCCATAAGACTTGCATTTAAAATTGCCAGTAGTTTGCGTGATGAAACAACAATTTTTGCTGTGTATTTATGTCCGTTTTTAGACTCCAGGTCCCCATGCAAAACAGATTCTGAAACGTTGGGCATGGGAAGAGACCCTTGGGAAGAGTGAAGAGACTTGGAGCCGGTAGAGTACAGAGAGTGCTATGCTATTGGACCTTAATCCCCTTGGTATCTTGTGCATGCTGAATGTCAATAAAATATAGCAGAAATTCTCTTGGCACCGTTCCTTCAAACCTAATCCCCTCCTCCCTCAATTACGACCGCAATATTGTTCGCATTTTCTTCTCATTCTATTAAAACATGATCCTGCTTATAACTGAAAAAAGAGGAAAATCTGGAAAACTATTATAAGTTTCTGAACTCTGAAACGTGAGCACCAGAACTAAATTTTTATTCTGTATGGATCAATATATATGTTGTTTACGAGATTGAGACCGTAGACTGTTGTGAGAAATAAGCTCTCTCTGATTGACTGTTACAACAATAATGCATTTAAAGTTTAAATATCCAGTGGATTGTTTGGGTTGAAGTTACCGTTTGTTGCACATCTGAAGAGGTTGAAACAGCAACTAGTTGTTGGCTGAAACAACAGTTGATTGTTGGCTGGTTTTTTTAAGATTTATTGGAGACAGATTACCTTGAACCAAGCTTATCCCAACGTCATGCCTCTCTTTGGATGGGTGTTTGTTCCCATTTTCAAGCCTTCATCTTATCATTCCATGTTACGTGGCTTGAGATCGGATGGTTTTTCGCTAATACCCTCCATCAAGATGTGTCGGGGCGTGAGACACAGCTTGTCGCAAAGATGGTGAAGGGCGGCTTTGGGGTGAGGTTTGGTGAAGATATCAGCAAGTTATTCCGACATGGCATGTGACAATTTGACCAAGAGCAACCCGTTCCCGAACAAAGTGATAATCTAGCTCAATGTGTTTGCTTCTAGCATGAAAAACCAGATTAATTGTCATATAGAGAGCACTCAGGTTGTTACAAAAAAAAATGGAGAAGTGCGTCGAGGAACACGCAAGTCACGCAAGATGAGGGTGAGCCACATGAGTTCTGCAGTGGTATGAGCCATGGATCTATATTATGCTTCCGTGCTGGATTTGGACACAATATTCTGCTTCTTGGCACACCAGGAGATGAGATTACGGCCAAGGAAGGTGCAAAATCCAGTGGTAAATCGTCTTGGGTTAGGACATCCTGCCTAATCTGCATTAGAGAAGGCAAAGAGATCAAGTGTAGAGTGTGAGCTAAAGTTTAATCCAAGATCTAACGTCCCTTTTACATATCGTAAAATACGTCGAACCATTTTTAAGTGGGAGTAGCAGGGAGCATGCATGAATTGTGACACAAAATTAATGCTAAATGCTAAATCTGGTCGAGTGAGTGAGAGATATTGTAGAGATCCAACTAAACCACGGAAGAAACTTGGATCTTCAAGCGGTGTGTCATCCTTGAGACCACTAGTTTTGCTCTCCATTGGTGTTCCAGAATTGTGAAAGCATAGTAAGTTTGGATAGGTGAAGACCGTCTGAAGTAGAAATGGCTTCCATTCCAAGAAAGTGATGAAGTGTGCTGAGGTCTTTTATGGCAAATTCTTTATTTAGAACTGCAATGAACTTAGTTAGCAAATCGAGGCTGGATCCTGTAACTAACATATCGTCAACATAAAGAAGGAGGATTAGTATTCCATGAGATGAGTGACAAATGAATAAGGATGGATCAATTAGACTACAAAAGAAACGAGACTGCAAAAGAAATGAACTGAATCGATCAAACCATGCTCTTGGAGCCTGTTTTAGGCCATCAAGAGCATGTTCAAGTTTGCACATATGGTTGGGATAGGCGGGATCTATCATTCCAGGTGGTTGAACCATGTATATATCCTCTGTGATTTGACCGTGGAGGAAGGCATTCTTTACATCTAGTTGACGTATTTCCCAATGACAAACCAGTGCAAGGCTGATGACTAGTCGAATGGTGCCTGGTTTGATCACAAGAGAGAATGTTTTGGAGTAATCTATGCCATCAACTTGATGATACTCTTTAGCTACAAGACGAACTTTCAACCTTTCAAGGGAACATCAGCTTTTAGCTATGGTTTAAAGACCCATTTTGCACCTATCACATGCATGTCTGCCGTGCGACGAACTAATCTCCACATTTTGTTGTGATGTAAAGCATCCAACTCTTCTACCATTGCAGCTCGCCATCCAGGGTGTTGGAGTGTTGTTTTGACTGTTTTGGGATCCTGTGGAATATCATGTCGGGTTACAATGAGTGCATACTTGGGACTTGGTTTTACAATACCATCTTTGAGTCTCGTGATCATGGGATGTGTGGAAGCAGCTGAAGTTAGTTGCTCGGGTGCAAGATGAAGGGATTTCGAAGGTGGTTCAGGTGCTGCAGTAACAACATCCTGATGCTGTTCTTGCCGATCAGTAGGTGAAGTACGGACCATGTCTACATGCTCTTCAGAAGTTGTGGATAGGCTGGAAATATCGCTAGCAGCTATTGAAGGTGTATTACTTACAGAAGAAATAATTCGAGCTGGTTGATAAGGAGTTCTGGAGACATTGATATCACTCAGAGGTATATAAGATGGGCTGTCTAGGTGTGATATATCTTGCAAAGATGAGCAACCATTATTGTGAGTGTTATGCAAAACAATCCATTCGTTGAATTCAGATATTGGTAGTGGGAGGGGATGGAGAGGAATTTGTTGAGTTGTTGTTCGATATGGGAAGATATTCTTAGCGAACACAACATGTTGTGAAATCAGAAATTTTCGTGTAGGGGGGTGATAGCATTTGTAACCTTTGTAGTTGTCACTGTAACCTTCAAAGACACAAGTGATTGTTTTAGGATTAAACTTGTTTTTCTTATTTTCCAAGTATAAGGGTAGCATCGTGAGCCGAAGACCCTTATATTGGAATAATCAAGATGCCGTTTATTAAACTTGAAGTAAGGAGTGTGGAACTCAATCGCGGAGCAAGATAATCTATTTATTAAGAACATTGTTGTATGAAAAGCTTACACCCAAAATTACTTAGGTACACCACTGTGAAAAAACATGGTCATGCCAAGTTCTCTTATCACTCGGTGTCTTCGTTCAACTGAGCCTGTCTGTTGAGGAGTATTTGGACATGAGATTTGATGTAATATCCCTTCGTTTTTGAAATGTGAAATTAGTGTTGCATTTATAAATTCTCCTCCTCCATCTGAATGAAATGTTTTTATTTTCTTGTCAAACTGCCTACAGACATAACGCTCAAAAGCCAAATAAGCAGAAGAAAAATCAAATTTGAGGTGTAGAGGAATTAACCAACAGTATTTAAAGTAATCATCGACAATACAAGCATAATACAAAAAATTTTCAATTGATAACTCTGGAGCTAGATGTTGGAAACCCTAGTAGTCGCATGCATATATTTTTCTAAATTTTACAGCGGAAGCATGAATTAAACTATTTAATTTCTATGCATGCTAAAGATCATATCTCTACAACAAAAATAGATCCAAAAATTTAAACATTTATCCTAAACAAGTATGCATAATTCTATGTCTAACATGTAGTCATGCAGAATTTTAGCAATCTAGTTGATTTTTAATCCTAATTTCTAATGAGATTAGATCTCATAACTTTTTGCTTTGAGGACTTTGATGATGCCTTGATCATCTTCTGTAGCCGCACATGCGTCCAGCCTCTATGGATAGCCCACGCGAAGCTCTAGGAAGATCTTCCTCTGTGTAAGTGCTAGCTCGCACAGAGGTGCTGCAATGACTGATCCTTTTTCCTTCGAAGCACTCAACCTTTGATTTTTCTTCGAAAGGACGAAGGATGGAGATGAAGGAGAGGAAAGAGAAGAGGAGAGGTGGCTGGTTTTAGAATTTTTTAAACTTCTAGGTCTCTCAAAAAATTCTCACCCCCAAACCCTAGGCGTGGGGGTCCTTTCATAGACAAAAGACTCCCACGCCTCACACCTCATGTAGCCAATGAATTTTGGCCGATAAAAATTCCAAAAATTCTATAAAATATGGCAGCTAAGAGGAGATGATTATCCCTCTTTTTGGTGCACTTTGAATCCCTAAAAATTTGGGGTTCATGCGTCCCAACTTTAGCTGCATGCCACCTTTTTTTTTTGCACCATACATCCATATAAATTAGGGATTTCATTCTAATCTCTTTAAGAAGGTTTGAGGCGCCATATTTATTTAGAAAATATACCCATGCCTTCTCTTTCCTCATGCCAAAAATTGGCCAAAAATAAAGAGGAGATGTGCCACTAATTTTAGGGATAAGGATGAGGTATCTTTCTTCTCCAAGAAAGAAAGCTAGGGTCCTAAAATTTAGGAATTCTTCTTCTTATCAATTTCTGAATTTTTGAACTTAAAATCCTTATCAAATGGAGACTTTTAATAGGCTTGGGTCAAGCCCAATCCAATTAGGTCAAATCTGATTAATTGGATCGAGCCCAATCTACATGGGTCGTACCCAATCCAATTAGGTCAGACCCTAATGAAGCCCAAATTGAATCTTATTCAATTTGGCTTAACCTAAGCTCAATCATTCAATCAATTGAGTTCACTAGCAATCTAATTGCTAATTAATTTTTTAATAATCAATAATTATTTTACTGCAACTTTTGCTTAGGATAATTTGTCAATCGAATTGACCGATGTACCCCTGAACGATTCTTAATCGTTGATCAGCTATTTGATCAACCTAGAAACTTCTGTGCATGTGACCCCATAGGTTCGAACCTAAGCTGGTAGCACAAGAATGACTTTCTATACTAATCGAAGTGACCATCTAGCAATGGTACTCGACGTCCGGATAGGCCGAATAATTGCAAAGCAACATTCTGAAACCCTTGGACTATAGTTATCGTATAATTAATCCCTATGACTCCAAATGCCTCGGATGACTTCAGAGTTCTGTCAACTCTTTAATCAGTGCATCCAAAAATGTGTTTCAGTTTTACAAATCCTATGACTCCTCACAAGTATTATTCTAGCGAAAGTTTTGCTAAATTGAACACAAGGGCATTATCTTCTGTCACCATGAGAGGTCAATTCCATCTTAACTCACACACCGACTTCGCAAGTACTTGACTGCACCTAGTAGCCTTCCATCACTGAATTAGAAATTTAGATAGTCTGGTACCAAAGTATAGTGAGTTGCTTGCAAGTCATCGTGGTGATCTCAGATCTGAGAGATACTTGTATCCATATCCACTCAGAACATCTCTTGACAGCAGAGCGTTCCGAAATTGGTCACATTCAGTGAAATGTACTCCTATACTTCACCTGTTTAATATATCAGTGTCTCTACACTTCTTGGTTAAGAGGACAACCAACGTATATGGCACACAACGACCTATTCTTGATAATGCTATTGTCCTAGTGATAGCATTTCGTTTGGTTGCGAATTAGTTTAAGGACTCGTAGATAAATCCTCCTTTATCGTTTAATAGAGTCTTAAGGACTTCATTACAGTACTTGAGTTCACGAAGATACAAAATATATAATAAAACATTGCCCAATAACTTTTATTAATTTTATTAATTAATATAAAATTCAATCATCAGTAGGCTGACGATTGTCTTTCAGGACATAATTGCCAACAACTTCCACTTGGACTAAAGCCAATCGATACAATATCGTATACCCATCTTTGACTTGTAATCGTTGAATTCTTTGGTGCTGAGAACTTTAGTAAATGGGCCAGCCAGATTTTTTTTTTCCATTGATCTTCTGAAGATATATATCACCTCATTCTACTATCTCTCGAACAAGATGATATCGTCGCAAAATATGTTTGGTCCGCTGATGTGCTTTTGGTTCCTTCGCTTGAGCAATGGCCCCAGTGCTATCACAGAATAATGGAACTGGACCATCAATGGAGGGTGCCACTCCAAGCTTGGTGATGAACTTTCGCATCCATACAGTTTGTTTGGCGGCTTCGGATGCAGTAATGTACTCTGCCTCGCACACTGAATTAGCCACAATATGCTTCTTGGAACTTTTCCAATAGACAACACTACTTTTAAGGGTAAAGTTGTAACCCAACACACTTTTGTTGTCATCCTGATCTGACTAAAACTGAAATCAGTGCATCCCACTAATTTCAAGTCAGTATCTCGATAGACAAGCCACTAGTCTTTAGTATTTCTTAAATACTTAAGAATGATTTTTACAACCTTTCAGTGGTTGCTACCTGGATCAGACTGGTATCTACTCACTATCCCTAGTGAGTATGCCATATCTTGTCTGATACATGTCATTGCGTACATAATAAATCCTACTACTGAAGTATATGGAATTCTATTCATAGTCTCTCTTTCTTGAAGAGTTGTCGGACAATCCCTTTTAGAGAGCTGAATTCCATGGCTTATCGGAAGATAGCCTTTCTTGGAATTCATCATGCTGAACCTTTTCAGCACGGTATCTATGTACGTAGATTGGGACAACCCAAGCAACCTTTTAGATCAATCTTTATAGATCTTTCTCCTTAGGATGTAGGATGCTTCTCCCAAATCCTTCATGGAGAATTGTGATGATAGTCAAACTTTTATTCCTTGTAATATAGGGATGTCATTCCTGATTAAGAGAATATTATCTACATATAAAACAAGAAATACAATCACTGAACCGTTAGCCTATTTATATATGCAAGGTTCTTCTTCATTCCTAATGAAGCCATACGTTCTAATCACTTTATCAAAATGTATGTTCCAACTCGAAGAAGCTTACTTTAATCTATATATGAATTTCTGAAGCTTGCACACTTTTGATTCATCTACAAATGTAAAACCTTTAGGTTGTATCATATACACATCTTCTTCCAAATATCCATTTAAGAAGACTTGTTTTCACATCCATCTGCTAGATTTTATAATCAAAATGTACTGCCATCGCAAGCATAATCTGAATAGATTTGAGCATTGCCACGGGAGAAAACATTTCGTCATAGTCAATACCATAATGTTGACGATATCTCTTGGCAACCAAATGGGCTTTGTAGGTCTCCACCTTTTTATCTGCTTTCAAACGTTTGACGTAGGCCGAACACCCCCAACCCTAATGTGAGTGAGCACCAGTTTACGCCCTATCCCATCTTATGTGGTGTTTTAGTCACAGACTTACTCAGAACTTTATTAAGAATATAGTGTGGAGTGATTGATTAAAACCCTATTTGATTTTGATGAGCTCAAAGCATTTGAGTATATCTTTTGTTTACTAATGAATTCAATTGAGTGTTTCAGTGAAAATCTTGTCTAAGTGTTTCTAGACTTGGTTCAAGATATTTTGGATAAGTTAAGAAGTCAGTTTGAACCAAAGTCTGAGACTCGAGTCGACTCCGGGATATTACGAGTCGACTCCAAGCGTATCAGAATCACTGGCACGGGCTCGAGTCGACTCCGGATCATTACGAGTCGACTCCGACTGAGAACTGACAGACGAACAGAAAGACTCAACTCAAAACCTGTCAGCGAGTCGACTCCTGAAGTGCGCGAGTCGACTCCGGAGTAGTATGAGTCGACTCCAAGGAGTTACAGACAGAAAAGTCAGAGAGCGATTTTCGACCCTGAGATTCGAGTCGACTCTTGTGGAACGCGAGTCGACTCCGATGGTTGGCAGGTCGACTCTCGGTGGTACACAAGGCAAAAGTCAGAGAGCAGTTTTCGGACTCTGAGATCCGAGTCGACTCCCGCAATGCGCGAGTCGACTCCGAGACAGCGCGACCCCAAAAAGACAGAAGACCGAATTATTGTCTCTGGGAGCCGAGTCGACTCCCAGACAGCTCGAGTCGACTCCAAGGCAGCGCTACATCAAAAAGGCAGAAGGCTGTGTTTCGGAAACTGAGAGCCGAGTCGACTCCGGAACAGTTCGAGTCAACTCCAAGACTAGACGAGCCAAAAGACAGAAGATCGGGAGTTCGGGCTCTGAGCGCCGAGTCGACTCCCAGGATTGTCGAGTCGACTCGAGTGGGCCAAGTTGAAAAATTAGCTCCATGGACTTCATGGGATGAGCCGACTCCGAAAATGGCAAGACAGCTCCAGAAGTTGGCGAGTCGACTCCGGATTAAGTCGAGTCGACTCCCAGTCGCGGAGGTCACTTTAATTCAAATCCGGAACAGTTGCCGAGCCGACTCCAGAAAAGCATGAGTCGACTCCCGCTACAGTCGAGTCGACTCCAGATCGCGCGAGTCGACTCCGACCCCAACGGACATATTGTTAGGATGTGCAGAGTGTGCAGAACGGGCAGAAAAAGGTGTCTAACGGCTAGTTTCCGTGGGGGATGGCTTAAATAGCCACAGAGGACTGTAGCAAGGCAGAGAAGCACTATTCCACTCAAAGAAATCAAGCATCCTATCTCTGCCAACTGGTTTTCAACAGAAAAGAAGGAAGAGCGCCATTAACTCCATCCAGCCACCTCTTCCCAGCATTTAAAGAAGTCTCCTTCTGCCTTCAAGTGGACCAGACATTCAAGAGGAGACTCACAGTTCAAGAAGCCCTACTCTACTCCAACTCAAACGTGTTTGAGGGCTCTTAACTTTTCTCTAGTTTATATTGCTGTATATCTATTTTTTAGAAGCTCTGTTTTTCTGTTAGTCCTTGTTCTTTTCATCTTGTCTTTGCTTGATTCAATCAGGGGATTGAATCAAGAGTGTAGAGGTTGGTTGGTGAGCCGAGGGTAAAACCAACGTGTAAGGGTTCGATTGTGATCCCGAGAAAACAATCGGGGTGGTTCTAGTCGGTGAGCCTGGGAAAACCGACCGAGTTCGTTGTGAGCTCGTAAAACAACAAGTTGGGTTGTGAGCTTGTAAAACAACCGGCTGTAATCCAAGGGGTTATAGTGAATTTCCAAGTGAGACTTGGAGAGTGGACGTAGGAGCAAGGGTTAGCTCCGAACCACTATAAACATTGTGTTTGTGATTGCTTGTGTCTCTCTCTCTCACTCTCATTTCACTCACAGCACATAGCAACTAATTAATCATCTTGCAAAAGTATTAATTAGTCATCCACAAACGTTTTAATTGCAAAATTATTTTAAAACCCAATTCACCCCCCCTCTTGGGTTGTCTATCTGGGCAACAAGTGGTATCAGAGCCTAAACTCTTCTATCCTAAGAGTAAAAGATCAAAATGACAACCCCATTTGGATCTTCCCACATTGAGGGTCAGTCCACCCAAAGACCCCCATTCTTTAATGGATCCGACTACTCATATTGGAAGGCTAGGATGAGAATATTTATCCAAGCCCAAGACTATGAGATGTGGACCATTGTAGTAAATGGACCATACATCCCATCCATCTATGTAGAGGGTGTCACTGTACCCAAACTCGAAAAGGATTGGGATGACCATGACATGAGAAAGGCACAACTCAATTCCAAAGTAATGAATGTGCTTTACTGTGCATTAGATAGGAATGAATTCAATAGAGTCTCTACTTGCAATTCTGCAAAAGAGATTTGGGATAGACTTGAAGTGACCCATGAGGGCACGAATCAAGTCAAAGAATCCAAAATAAACATATTGGTTCATAAGTATGAACTATTTAAGATGGATTCTAATGAAACAATCACTTGCATGTTCACTAGATTTACTGACATTGTCAATGGCCTAAAAAGCCTTGGCAAAAACTATACTAACAGTGATCTTGTCAGGAAGATTCTTCGCTGTCTACCAAGGTCATGGGAAGCCAAGGTGACGGCAATCCAAGAAGCCAAGGACTTGAACAAGCTACCACTTGAGGAGCTTCTTGGATCCCTAATGACGCACGAGCTAACAATGAAGCAACACAGCGAAGAAGAGTCCTCCCATAAGAAAAAGGTAATAGCTCTCAAATCTACATCATCTAACAAAGACTTGTCTTGCAGTAGCAGCAGTGAAGAAGAAGATCACGAGGGAGAGGATGATGAGGCTCTTCTCATACGTAAGTTCAGAAGATTCATCAACCAAAAGAAGTCCTTTCATCAAAGGAGAGGCCCCTCAAATTTCTATCGAAAGGATAAAGGTAAGGAAAGGGAAAATGAGGGGATTGGATGTTATGAGTGCAAGAAGCCGGGACAAATCAGAGCTGAGTGTCCTTTACTGAAGAAGGGGAGCAAGTACAAGAAGAAGAAAGCCCTTGTCACCACCCTATCGGACTCCGACACATCATCATCATCATCATCGGATGAGGAACAAGGAGAAAAGGCCAATTTCTGCTTCATGGCCAATGAAAATGAGGTAACATCCGCACCACATTTAGATTTTACTTTCGATGAATTATATGATGCTTTCAATGAATTAATGGATGAATACAAAACAATAAACGTTAAAAACAAAGAACTAAAAGTAACTAACCAAACTCATCTCCGTAAGTATGATTCATTAGTTAAGGATAAAGATGTTCTTATCAAAGAAAATGCAGAACTTAAAACAAGCAACCAAATCTTGATACAAAAGAATAATACCTTAACTAAAGAAAATGAAAGGCTGAACAAAGAAACATTAGAACCCAAAAACAATAAACATATAAATGAGAGTCTCACAAAAGAACTAAATGATCTAAAAGCAGAAAAACAAACACTAACTAAAGAACTTGAAAAATACAAACCCTTGGTTGAAAAATTTACATATAGTTCTGAAAAATTGAATATGATACTTAATAGTCAACGAGCGGTATTCAATAGAGCGGGTTTAGGGTATAAACCTAAACATAAGCAAAAACTTCTTAGTAACTTCTTTGTTAAAGCAGGGAAAAGTAAAACTAAGAAAATAACCTGCTTTTGTTGTGGAACTTTAGGACATAAAGCAAATGTGTGTAATTATAGGAAAGGAAAAACTAAAAGAAAAATTAAGAGGGTTTGGGTTTCAAAAGGAACCAACATTACTAACCATGAAGGGCCCAAGAAAACTTGGGTACCTAAGATTATATGATTTGCTTGTGTAGGAGTGTCTTGCAGCCAAGGTCGACAAAAATTGTTGGTACTTGGATAGTGGCTGCTTAAGACACATGACGGGTGACAAGGATCAATTCTTCACCCTTGAAGCTAAGAAGGGAGGTGTTGTGACCTTTGGAGACAATAACCAAGGTCACATCATTGGTATAGGTAAAGTACAAATTACTCCTTCAACTTTTATTGATAATGTTCGATATGTTGATGGTCTTAAGCATAATTTATTAAGCATTAGTCAATTATGTGATAGAGGTTATAATGTTATGTTTAAACCATCACTATGCATCATAACAAACCCAAATGACAATAGTTTAGTTTTTAAAGGAATAAGACGTGGAAATGTGTATGTTGTAGACCTTGAGGATCTTGCCAAACACAACCCATGTTTAGTTGTTAATGAAACTAAGGATAATGATGCTAGTTGGTTATGGCACCGTAAGTTAGGTCATGCAAGCATGGACACCATATCTAAACTAGTTAAAAGAGATTCTGTGATAGGTTTGCCAAAATTAAAGTTTGAAAAGAATAAAATATATGAAGCATGTCAATTTGGCAAACAATCAAGGAACTTCTTTAAATCTATAAATTGTGTCTCTACCTCTAGACCTCTAGAACTACTACACATGGACCTATTCGGACCAACTAGAACCACAAGTCTAGGTGGAAATAAATATGGTCTAGTTATCGTAGATGATTATTCTAGATATACTTGGGTCATGTTCTTAGGCCATAAGGATCAAGCATTTTTAATTTTCAAGAAATTTCATAAAGAAGTAACAAATGCTAGAGATACTTCAGTAATAGCTATTAGAAGTGACCATGGTACCGAATTTGAAAATCATTTATTTGATAAGTTTTGTAGTAAAAAGGGGATAACACACAATTTTTCTGCACCTAGGACACCACAACAAAATGGAGTTGTGGAGAGAAAAAATAGAACTCTAGAGGAAATGGCTAGAACTATGTTGTGTGAAAGTAACCTCCCTAAGTACTTTTGGGAAGAAGCCGTCAATACTTCTTGTCATATATTAAATAGAGTTTTATTAAGACCCATCATAAAGAAAACACCTTATGAACTTTGGAAAAACAGAAAACCAAAAGTGAACTATTTTCATATTTTTGGATGTAAGTGTTTTGTTCATAATAATGGAAAAGATAATCTAGGAAAATTTGACTCTAAATCTGATGAGGGTATATTCTTGGGGTACTCCACAACTAGTAAAGCCTATAGAATCTTTAATAAAAGAACCCTAGTTATAGAAGAATCCATACATGTTGTTTTTGATGATTTTAGTGATATCTCTTCTAGCAAGAGAGTTAATTTTGATGATGATGGTGAAATTCTTGAAGAGAAGATAGATGAGATAATATTACAAGATGATAATCAAAAATTAATTGGAAATGCATCATCAAGCCAAGAGGTTATTATGGATCATGGGCTGACTAAGGCTTGGAGGTTTGCTCACGGGCATCCTAAGAAATTAATTCTAGATGATCCATCTCAACCTGTTAGGACTAGAGCATCTCTTAGGAACTTAAACAATTATCTAGCTTTCGTTTCACATTTTGAGCCCAAACACATAGAAGAAGCTGAAAAAGATGTAAATTGGATAAATGCAATGCAAGAAGAATTAAACCAATTTACTAGAAACAAAGTATGGAATCTAGTTGAAAGACCTACTGAATATTCAATTATAGGTACCAAATGGATTTATAAAAATAAACTTGATGAAAATGGAATTGTAATAAGGAACAAGGCTAGACTAGTAGCAAAGGGTTATAATCAAGAAGAAGGTATAGATTTTGATGAAACCTTTGCTCCTGTAGCTAGACTTGAGGCAATTAGACTTTTACTAGCATTTGCATGCTCTAAGGACTTCAAATTATTTCAAATGGATGTAAAAAGTGCATTCTTAAATGGGTATATTAATGAGGAGGTATATGTAGAACAACCTCCTAGTTTTGAAAATCATCAATACCCTAATCATGTATATAAATTGAACAAGGCACTTTATGGTTTGAAACAAGCACCTAGAGCATGGTATGAGAGGCTTAGCAAATTTCTATTAGAACATGAGTTTTCTAGGGGTAATGTAGATACAACATTGTTTCTAAAGAAGAAAAACAAAGATATGTTGTTAGTGCAAATTTATGTTGATGATATTATTTTCGATGCTACTAACAATCGCCTCTGCGAAAAATTTGCTGACTTGATGCAGAGTGAATTTGAAATGAGCATGATGGGAGAGCTGAATTATTTCCTCGGGCTTCAAATCAAACAATCTGAAGAAGGCATCTTCATCAATCAAGCTAAATACATCAAGGAGATGCTTAAGAAGTTTGATATGGAGGGGAACAAGTCAATCAGCACCCCCATGAGCTCATCATGCAAATTAGACCAAGATGAATCAGGTAAATCTGTAGATCAGAAACTATATAGAGGTATGATAGGATCTTTATTGTATCTTACTGCAAGTAGACCTGATATCATGTTTAGTGTTTGCATGAGTGCTAGATATCAGTCTAATCCTAAGGAATCTCATCTAATTGCAGTCAAGAGAATCTTTAAATACCTAATAGGAACAAAAAATATAGGGTTATGGTATTCTAAAGAATCTAGCCTAAACTTAATAGGATACACAGATTCAGACTTTGCTGGATATAAACTTGATAGAAAAAGCACCAGCGGGTCATGTCAATTCCTAGGAGAAAACTTAATCTCATGGTTTAGCAAGAAACAAAACTCGGTTGCATTATCTACTGCTGAAGCTGAATATGTTGCAGCTGGGAGTTGTTGTGCTCAAATCTTGTGGATCAAACAACAATTGGAAGACTATGGCATTAAACAAGATAAAATTCTCATTAATTGTGATAATACAAGTGCCATTAACCTAACTAAAAATCCAATTCAGCATTCAAGAACTAAACATATTGAGATAAGACATCACTTCATAAGAGATCATGTACTGAATGGTGATGTGATACTTCAATTTGTTTGCACTGATGATCAATTAGCTGACATTTTTACAAAACCCTTAAGTGAAGAGAGATTTAGTGTGCTTAGGAGGGGATTGGGAGTGATTGATCCATCCTAGTGGTATTTTCCACTAGTTCATTGATTTTGATGATTAGATTGTGGCTAATTTAGAGTTTCTTTACAATGATCATCAAATCAAATCATAACTTAGTGATTTTCTCTCATTCGGCACGAACATAGCATGATTTTTAGGTGCGTGCCAGAGTTCGAGACGACTCGAGCAAGTTTCAGAGTCGGCTCGTAACGGGGAGTCGACTCGCATACAGTCGGGAGTCGACTCGAGGTCAATAGGCGCATAAGGAGAGTCGACTCGCGCATACTTTGGAGTCGACTCGAGGTCGAGTCGACTCGCGACTCAGAGGAGTCGACTCGCAGTCGGGATCCGATTTTTTAACCCTAACTTCATCGTTTACTCAACACTTCTATTCACCGCCGCCACTGTTCACAAGCCCTAGAGCCGACTCCTAGAGCGTCTCCGGCCGACCTTAAGGTTTTTCCCGTCCATCTTCCTCGTTTCTTTAGGTTCCTTCCTCTTCCCTAGGTCAAAATGCCTCGTAAAGCCGTTGTCCGGAAGAGACCCCAACCCGCGACCGGTGCCGAGCGGCGTTCCAAGGCTCGGAACGATCCCGCGAGGCCACAACCTCCGGCTCGTTCCCCGCCGAGGGAGGTTCCCTCGAGGCCGTGCGCCGGGAAAGCGGTCTCCACCGGGAGATACGTCGATTTCGACTATCTCTCCCAGGAGGGCTTTACTATAGGAGAGAGACTGCGGGCCCAGGGCTTAGAGTATTTTTGTTTCCTAGATCTCCCCACATACCCTGGCCTAGTTAGGGAGTTCTACGGTACTGTACATAGGGGCGATGGGGGTATCGAGGGCACGGTAGCCGGTGTCCCATTGTTCATTTCGGAGGATATCATTGCTCAGGTCCTCCATCTTCCACAAGTAGGGGTGGCTCCTACACACCCCGAGGATAGGACTGAGGCCCTTACGGCCATTCTAGGACATCCACCTCGGTCCCCCTTAGATGAGGTGTCCGCTAGCTCACTTTCAGTTGAGATGCGGCTCCTCTTGAGTATCATCTCTAGGTCCCTCTTCCCGAAGGCCGCTTCGATTTTGTATCTGAGAGAGACCTAGCTCTTATGTTCTACATCCTCCAGGACACCCCAATCAACTTTTCCAAGATGATGTCTAGATACCTATGTGAGCCACTAGATAGACCTAGGCTCACCCTCCCCTATGGCATGATGTTCACTCTTCTGTTTAGGGAGGCCGAGATTCCCATTCCTGAGGGGGAACCCTCTCGCGCATTGCGATGGACAGATCGCATGCGTCCGGAAACCTTACACAGGATGGGGTTTCGGAAGGTCGAGGGAACCTGGGTTAGGAAATCATCCACCTCCACACATACCACCAGACATTCCCCCAGTCCTGACCCAGACTCAGACTATCCTACCTTTCCTTCCACCTCTGCTCCCACCACCTCTGCCGGACCCTCCTCCTCAGCTCCACCTACTCAGCCCATGGAGGTCCGGATCTCTCCTGAGCATTTCCGGGAGTTGCGGCAGGAGATAGTTAGAGATCTCCGGGATGACCTGCTTAGGGAGCTCCGAGGTACAGTGACTGCTCCCTCTCCTGCACCTTTTTCAGCGTTGGTCCCTTCCCTGTCAGCCGTGACTGAGATGACAGCCCATGTGCGGGAAGAGATCTACAACGTCAGGAGCTTGATTCAGGCCCAGTTCTCCAGTATGAGCAATGTCACGAGCACCACTCGGAAGATGCGCGATGACATGCGACACGACATGGGAACCACTACCCAGGGGGCCGAGCGCTTGGCGAATGTGCTCATCGCCAAGCTTGACACACTTCAGCAGTCGGTGACCGAGCTTGATACGACACATAGCAGGGCCACCTCGGCCATTATCCGACAGCTCGAGCACGTCACCAATGCAGTCACACTACTTACAGAGCGCATGCCCCGGGGAGCCGCATCCTCCTCGAGGAAGCCTTAGATATCTTTTTGTATTTTGACATGTATTCTTTTTGCTTTACTTATTGTATTCACAAATGTATTTACATACACATCAATACAATGAGTAGACATATTCTCTTCAATTTTGTGCAATTTGCTCTCTAAATGATTGAGTGTTATACTCACTTTCTTTTTGATACGATGACAAAAAGGGGGAGAAATATTTAATAGATATGTAAATGGAATCAACATAAAAGAAATCAAAAATTAAAACATAATTTGTTCTTAGTGGATTTGGTACCTCGAGGCTCATTATCTCTCTGTTGGGGCTCCTAATGGAGTAATCTCCAGAATCTATTCAAGGAATATTCGGAGATTAGTTGAATCCTACTCAAGAACAAATTGACAGATTTTTCTTCTAAAAACTAAAAATTTCAGTTCAAAAACTTTAATGCATTAAAAGGAAATTTAGAGAATCAAAACAAAGTAGAATGCATATGTTGAGGGGGAGAATCTGAATTTTTAAGAAAGTCAAATCATTAAATATATATAAGACAAACAATTGAGTGCATGACATGAAGGCTTATATAATTCCAAATGAAAGGGGGAGCTTTAACTCCAAAATTTATAGTTTCACACCTTTCAAGTTTGGATAAATTAAAAAACCAGACACTTGAATTCATTTATAGATTTCATTTCCTTGTTTATTGAGCAATTCACTTTACATATACTCAATGTTTTGTCATCATCAAAAAGGAGAAGATTGTGGAGTGATTGATTAAAACCCTATTTGATTTTGATGAGCTCAAAGCATTTGAGTATATCTTTTGTTTACTAATGAATTCAATTGAGTGTTTCAGTGAAAATCTTGTCTAAGTGTTTCTAGACTTGGTTCAAGATATTTTGGATAAGTTAAGAAGTCAGTTTGAACCAAAGTCTGAGACTCGAGTCGACTCCGGGATATTACGAGTCGACTCCAAGCGTATCAGAATCACTGGCACGGGCTCGAGTCGACTCCGAATCATTACGAGTCGACTCCGACTGAGAACTGACAGATGAACAGAAAGACTCAACTCAAAACCTGTCAGCGAGTCGACTCCTGAAGTGCGCGAGTCGACTCCGATGATTACCGAGTCGACTCCAAGGAGTTACAGACAGAAAAATCAGAGAGCGATTTTCGACCCTGAGATTCGAGTCGACTCCTGTGGAACGCGAGTCGACTCCGATGGTTGGCAGGTCGACTCTCAGTGGTACACAAGGCAAAAGTCAGAGAGCAGTTTTCGGACTCTGAGATCCGAGTCGACTCCCGCAATGCGCGAGTCGACTCCGAGACAGCGCGACCCCAAAAAGACAGAAGACCGAATTATTGTCTCTGGGAGCCGAGTCGACTCCCAGACAGCTCGAGTCGACTCCAAGGCAGCGCTACATCAAAAAGGCAGAAGGCTGTGTTTCGGAAACTGAGAGCCGAGTCGACTCTGGAACAGTTCGAGTCGACTCCAAGACTGGACGAGCCAAAAGACAGAAGATCGGGAGTTCGGGCTCTGAGCGCCGAGTCGACTCCCAGGATTGTCGAGTCGACTCGAGTGGGCCAAGTTGAAAAATTAGCTCCATGGACTTCATGGGATGAGCCGACTCCGAAAATGGCAAGACAGCTCCAGAAGTTGGCGAGTCGACTCCGGGTTAAGTCGAGTCGACTCCCAGTCGCGGAGGTCACTTTAATTCAAATCCGGAACAGTTGCCGAGCCGACTCCAGAAAAGCATGAGTCGACTCCCGCTACAGCCGAGTCGACTCCAGATCGCGCGAGTCGACTCCGACCCCAACGGACATATTGTCAGGATGTGCAGAGTGTGCAGAACGGGCAGAAAAAGGTGTCTAACGGCTAGTTTCCGTGGGGGATGGCTTAAATAGCCACAGAGGACTGTAGCAAGGCAGAGAAGCACTATTCCACTCAAAGAAATCAAGCATCCTATCTCTGCCAACTGGTTTTCAACAGAAAAAAAGGAAGAGCGCCATTAACTCCATCCAGCTACCTCTTCCCAGCATTTAAAGAAGTCTCCTCCTGCCTTCAAGTGGACCAGACATTCAAGAGGAGACTCACAGTTCAAGAAGCCCTACTCTACTCCAACTCAAACGTGTTTGAGGGCTCGTAACTTCTCTCTAGTTTATATTGATGTATATCTATTTTTTAGAAGCTCTGTTTTTCTATTTGTCCTTGTTCTTTCCATCTTGTCTTTGCTTGATTCAATCAGGAGATTGAATCAAGAGTGTAGAGGTTGGTTGGTGAGCCGAGGGTAAAACCAACGTGTAAGGGTTCGATTGTGATCCCGGGAAAACAATCGGGGTGGTTTTAGTCGGTGAGCCTGGAAAAACCGACCGAGTTTGTTGTGAGCTTGTAAAACAACAAGTTGGGTTGTGAGTTTGTAAAACAACCGGCTGTAATCCAAGGGGTTATAGTGAATTCCCAAGTAAGACTTGGGGAGTGGACGTAGGAGCAAGGGTTAGCTCCGAACCACTATAAAGATTGTGTTTGTGATTGCTTGTGTCTCTCTCTCTCACTCTCATTTCACTCACAGCACATAGCAACTAATTAATCATCTTGCAAAAGTATTAATTAGTCATCCACAAACGTTTTAATTGCAAAATTATTTTAAAACCCAATTCACCCCCCCTCTTGGGTTGTCTATCTGGGCAACATATAGGAAGCTGTTTCGAGCGCATATCCCTATAAGGAGATTGACAAACTAGCATATCCCATCATGGATCGAACCATATCTAATAAGGTTCGATTTCTTCTTTCTGACACTCCATTATATTGAGGTGTACCAGGAGAAGTCACTGAGAGAGGATCCCATTCTCTCTAAGATATGTCATAAACTCACTGGTGAGGTATTTACCTCCTCGGTCTGACCGAAGAGTTTTAATACTCTTCCCAGTTTGTTTCTCTACTTTATTACGGAATAATTTGAACATTTCAAACGATTCAGACTTATGTCTCATAAGATAGATATACCAATACCTAGATAGGTCGTCTATAAACGTAATGAAATAAGAATATCCACCTCTAGATTTTGTGCTCATTGGCTCACATACATCTGAATGTACAAGGCTCAATATATCGTTGGCTCCTTCACCTTTTTCAGTAAAATGTGACTTGGTCATATTTCTAAGAAGATAGAATACACAGGTGGTCAATGATTTACAATCATCAACATTGAGGATACCCTCTTGAGCTAACATGTTTATCCTTTTCTTGTTAATGTGACCTAGCCTACAATGCCAAAGGTAGACGTCGGAGACACTATCTATTCTAGAGTACTTACTTAACGTGTACATTATATTAACATATTGCGATAACATGTAAATACCATTACTCAATTGTTCATTTATTATAATAACATCATTCATAATGATATCACAATAACTCTTCTTTATTGAAATTTCATAACCATTCTTGGCCAAAAGGCCTACAGAAATAATATTCAATAAAAACATCGGACAAGAGTGACAATCAGTCAAGACAATTATATGAGAATTGAAAACTAATTTTAGAGTTCCTAAAGCTAGAATTGGAACTGATCTTCCATCTCCAACGTTCAGAAATCTTTTGCTGTCTCCAAATCTCTCATTGACTTGAAGTCCCTGCAACGAATTGCATATGTTAAACGGACTTCCAGTATCTAATACCCAGGTCGAATTATCACAAATGGAGAAATTAAAAGGTGTTATCATATAAGTACCTTGATCAGCAACCGATTGTTCTTTTCTCTTGCTAGGTCTGTTCGAATCAAGTGAGGCAATGTACTGAGGACAGTTCCTCTTCTAATGCCCCTGCTTCTTGTAGTAGAAGCATTTTACCTTACTTTGGTCAGCTTTCTTCTTGGTCTAACTCTGCCTAGATGTCCTAGCACGTTGCACTTTATTGTTCTTATTTTTCTTCTTCTTTTCTTTCTTAAAGGGACAACGCCCTCCCGATGATCCTCCCACGACATGCACCAACTCCTTTTGGAGCTGATGGTCCTTCTTAAAGGTCTGCAGTAATCCTAGCAATCCGTGGTAATTAACTGCAGGCTTTGTCATTCTATAATGAGTAAGGAGTGAGCGATAAGATCCTGGGAGGCAATTCAGAATGTATCCTTCCCCAGTTGATCGTGCAGGAGAAATTCGAAAGTTTTTAGGCGCTCAATTAACTCGATCATGTACAATACGTGATCAGTAACTGAAGCCCCATCCTTCATTCGGGCACTGAAAATGGTAGAAGTCGTCTTATGCCTTTCAACGTCGTCGGGAATGCCAAAAGATTCATTCAACATTTGAAGCATATCTTCGGGCTGAGCGTTCTCGAATCTACGATTGAACTCATCGCTCATCGCAGCCAGAATAATACACCAGACTGTGACTCGATCATTGAGCCATTTCTAATAAATTTCTCGGACCGTTCTTCAGGCATTGGGTGCAGGCTGCTTAGGTGCCGGATCTGTCAAAACGTACAGTCCATTCGTGCTCTAAGACTATTTTAAGCTTTCTAAGCCCGTTGTTAGAGTTTGGTCATGTCAGCTTGTCGCTATCTAACAGGGATCAGAGCGACAATTTTGTGGCCATTTCGGCATAAAGAAAAATCATGAACCTTATTAGTATATGAATTAATTAGACCCAGAGACTTGGACTTTAGTCTAAAGGTTCTCCTATTATTTTATACAAATTGTTAACCCCTACATTCAATTTGAAGAATTTTCCAAATTCTTTAGTGGGCACTAGAATCCACATGATCGCATATGGGCTCGAGTGTGACTCGGCTAACCCATGTGCATCAATGGGTAGGTTCTTAATCAGTTGTTTCATCTAAACAATTTCTAGTATTATTTTTGCCCTAGGCACCTCTTCAGCAGGTGTGTGGCGCCTCCACTGAAAGTCCTAGTTAGGTCCAACCATTAACATGACAAAATTCAATGTAACTCACTAACAAATAGCCAGACTCGAGTGTGGCTCGGCTAACCTGATTACCTATTAGAGAGAACAATTGAATCATCATATTATGGATGATAATTCCAATGGCCGATAAGCACCAGGCATATGGCGCCTCCAATGATTATCGAACCATTGGACCCATTATCATTCAACTTAATGGGAGGCTTTGAGCTATTTATCTCTATAACTATTTCATTTTAGGGACCTAATAACTTTAGAGGATTTGATTTAATAGAGAGAAGAGAAAAGAAGAACCGGTTAATCTTGATCCTCCCACTGACTTCACCAAGTCAGATTAAAAATGAACTAGATTCAACTCGGTTCTTAGGCACCTAGATAAGTCACACTGATTTTTCTTACAGGCATAGGTCAACTCGAATCATTAAGTAATCTAAGAAAAAATAATTGACCAAGTCAGCCAGGTAAGTAAGATCGGTGGGAGGGATATGCCATTAACTCGACAAAGATGAATCAGTGCGAGTAGCTCCTAATTAAAAATCACTGGTCAAAACTGCCAAACTTATCTTAGACACCGACTGGTTAATCAATTTTGATTTTGACCATCCTAATAACTCGGGCTCAACCACTGAGCCTCAATCAAGTTCCATTTGGTCTAATCAAAAATATGGACTTGATCAAGTACAACTATTGTATTTGATTTGAGTATCCTTGACCTAATCTAATTACTACTTAGTTAGATTTGATCAATTCCTCCAATTAGTCCATCTTTGATTTTATCCCTAGGTCTAACCCAGTTCATTAAAACTTGATTTGAGCTAACCCAAAAACTCCCATGATTTATGCAATGTCAATTAGATTCCAATTCACAATTCTAGATCACTTAATTCTCAATTAAGTGCAGGTTTATGAAAAATTTCAGATCATTGTATAATTCTTGAATTACATGTTAATTACAAACTTTTTGTTCTTAAAACTTATTTTCAGATCTGAGTTTGTCAATTAAACATACTGATTTCAGATTTAATTAATGTTTAAATCTTATTTGGTTTATGTTCATATATCATATATACAAACTAACATGAATTTAATCTAAACAACATACATCATATACATCTAATTTTTTCAGATTTGATTTCACATTTAAAAACAACAATTAAATCAATCATAAATCCCTTTTAAATCTAATCTAAACATATCTATGATTTCAGATTTAATTACAAAGATTAAAATTACTTTCAATCTTCTTTTTGTAGTTCATCTTCAAGTATTGGATCACAATAGCACCCCTACACGCCATAAGAGATCTCATTGAATGGAAAAAGAGGATTATGAACCCTTCTTTCTCCTATGACCAAATGGCCTGGTGATCATTCCAATTGGATTACTTGACTATTAGGATTAGAAAACTTGTTTTAAACTACTTTGAACCTATGGCTCTGATACCACTATTAGAAATCCTAGTGGTCGCATGCATATAGTTTTATAAATTTTACAGCAGAAGCATGAATTAAACTATTTAATTTTTATACATGCTAGAGATCATATCTCTACAACAAAAATAGATCCAAAATTTTAAACATTTATCCTAAATAAGTATGCATGATTCTATGTCTAACATGTAGTCATGTAGAATTTCAGAAACCTAGTTGATTTCTAATCCTAATTTCTAATGAGATCAGATCTCATACCTTTTTTACTTTGAGGACTTTGATAATGCCTTGATCACCTTCTATGGCCGCACACGTATCCGGCTTCTACGGATAGTCCACGTGAAGCTCTAGGAAGATCTTCCTCCGTAGGAGTGCTAGCTCGCGCAGAGGTGCTACAATGGCTGATCCTTTTTCCTTCGAAGCACTCAACCTTTGATTTTTCTTTGAAGGGACGAAGGATGGAGATGAAGGAGAGAAAGGAGAAGAGGGGAGGTGGCCAGTTTCAGAATTTTTTAGAATCTCTAGGTCTCTCAAAAAATTTTCACCCCCAAACCATAGGCGTGGGTGTCCTTTTATAGCCAAAAGACCCCCACGCCTCACACCTCATTTAGACAATGAATTTTGGCTGATAAAAATCCCAAAAATTTTATAAAATATGGTAGCTAAGAGGAGATGATTATCCCTCTTTTTGGTGCACTTTGATTTCCTAAAAATTAGGGGTTCATGCACCCCAACTTCAGCCACACGCCACCTTCTCTTTTTGCGCCATACATCCCTACAAATTAGGGATTTCATCCTAATCTCTTTAGGAAGGTTTGTGGTGCCATATTTCTTCAGAAAATAGCCCCACGTCTCCTCTTTCCTCACACCTAAAATTGGCCAAAAATAAAGAAGAGAGGCATCACTAATTTTAGGGATAAGGATGAGGTATCTTTCTTCTTAAAAAAAAAAAGCTAGGGTCCTAAAATTTAGAGATTCTTCTTCTTATTAATTTCTGAATTTTTGAGCTTAGAATCCTTATCAAATAAGGACTTTTAATAGGCTCGGGTCAAGCCCAATCTAATTTGATCAAGTTCGATTAATTGGGCCGAGCCCAATCTACTCGGATCGAACCCAATCTAATTAGGTCAGACCCTGATGAAGCCCAAATTGAATCTTATTCAATTTGGCTTAACCTAAGCTCAATCATTCAATCAATTGAGTTCATTAGCAATCTAATTGCTAATTAATCTTTCAATAATTTAATAATTATTTTACTGTAATTTTTGCTTAGGGTAATTTGTTAATCGAATTGACCGATGTACCCCTGGACGTTTCTTAATCGTTGATTAGCCATTTGATCAACCTAGAAACTTCTATGCATGTGACCTCATAGGTTCGAACTTAAGCCGGTAGCATAAGAACGACTTTCTATAGTAATCAAAGTGACCATCTAGCAAGGGTACTCGACATTCGGATAGGCCGAATAATTGCAATGCAATATTCTGGAACCCTTGGACTATGATTACCATATAATTAATCCCTATGACTCCAAATGCCTAGAATGATTTCAGAGTTCTGTCAACTCTTTAATTAGTGCATCCAAAAATATGTTTCAACTTTACAAATCTCGTGACTCCTCACAAGAATTATCCTGGCCAAGATTTTGCTAAATTGAATACAAGGGCATTATCTCCTGTCACCAGGAGGGGTCAATTCCATCTTGACTCACGCACCGACTTCGCAAGTACTTGGTTGAAACAGCAGCTAGTTATTGGCTAAATTTTTTAGATTTGTTGGAGACAGATTACCTTGAACCAAGCTTATCCCAACATCATGCCTTTCTTTGATAGGTGTTTGTTCCGATTCTCAAGCCCTCATCTTATCACTCCATGTTACGTGGCTACTCCCCCCAAATCTGGGATATAGCACATCCATATTATCAAGATCGATAGGTACTGCCCATCGTAACGCAACACCAACAATAACATTCGGCATACAAATAGACCTCAAATAGAAATATAGCAGAATAATGCAAACCCATCATAAATAAAATATAATAAAAAAATTAATTGCATTATCTATTAAATAAATAAATAAGAATGGTTCAGAGCGACTAAATTCAAATTTAAATATCCAAAACCCATAACCTTAAAATTCAAAAAATTACTAACTAAAATATATAGCCAAGTTAAAGAATTAAAATTTTGCTATAAAAATCGTCAAACTTGCTAGCACAAACTTCAAACCTGAATCATCCTTCGTTTCTACTGATTCTATTCATTTGAAAAATAAAAAGAAAAAAAAAATATGTAAAGGACACAGCTGAGTAAGTAAACCTTATACTACCTTACTGGATCAAATATAAGTTTTTTTATGTTAATATATCATTTTAAATAAAATAATATATATTGCAAAAATAAAATATTTTATAGTATAATATATTAAAATAAATCACAAAGCAAATCATGCATGAACAAATATCAATCTTTCATAAATATAATTTCAAGTTTATATTGCAAATAAATTTATAAATCATTCTTCTGCCATTTAGCCACATCAGAGTTCAAAATATTATCATAGATATTCGTACTACAATCATTTTATACCCGTATCAGGGCCATGTTTCATAATCGACAATAATTCATGTTTCATATACCAACTTTATACCCACTAGCAGGGCCGTGTTTCGTATGGATGCTAGCTCTGGGTGTCAATCTTCTCCAATTATAAGGGGTTGGTAATACATAGCTATTTGAGAGCGTTTAAAATACTTATATCTTTTTCTTAAAATATACACATAAGTAGATGAAAAACACTAATGACATGATTAGATTCATATCTCATAAATAAGTTATCATTAAAATATTTATGGAGCTATTTCTCATAATAAAGCATGCTTTTCATAATATATATGCTGATATATAATTTTAAGAAAAATATGATATCTTTATCGACAAAATCATATGCACGAAAAATATGATAATTTGAAAAAAAATTGTAAGATCTACTTACAAGTTTGAAAACTAGTAAGGAGCATAAGGTTTACTTGTAAATTTAAAAACTAGTAAGAAGTATAAGGTTTACTTACTGTGTTGTTCACATTTTTTTTCTTCACTTTTCATATGAATAGCATCAATAAGAACAAAGGATGGTCCAGACTTGAAGTTTGTGCTAACAAGCTTGATAATTTTATAATAGAATTTTAGTTCTTTAAGTTGTCTATGAATCTGTCGTTAGTAATTTTTTGAACTTTAAGCTTATGGATTTTAGGTATTTAAATTTGGATTTAGACGCTCTGAACTCACTCTTATTTATTTATTTATTTATTTATTTATTTAATAGATGATGAAATTAGATCTTTTTATTATATTTTGTTCGCGATGGATTTGGATTATTTTGTTATATTTCTATATGAGGTATATTTGTATGCCGATTATGATTATTGGCTTCATGTTATCATGGGTGGTACCCGTCGATAGTATGGCTGTATTATATCCCGAATTTAGGGCGTGGCATCAACATCGTCCACCTCTGCCCTAATTATCATCGACTTTGTTGACCAGCTTCTTGATCTCGCCCTCTTCCATGTTATTGTCACCCAAACCCAGTTTGGTGGGTGGAAGGTCACTGGTGGATCCGCACAGGAAGAAGAAGCGATGATTTGTGCTAGATGACCTGCATATAGAAAGAAAGGAAGAGCTCAAAGTTCGTCAAAGCTAATTTGATTAGAGGCCCTATAGAGGAAAGGGCGTTGAGGAATAGCGAAAGGAAAAGACATGGAGAAGAGTATAGTAGAGTATGCGGTATGCCGGTATGTGTTGCGTATCTGATACCTCGATCTCTTTTTATAGACGAGGAGTTCTTGTCTCATCGAGGTTGGACTCTAGAGTTCTGTGGAGAGTTAACTCTTCAACCTCATTAACCCATAAATACGAAACAAATTTTATGAGATCACAGCCGTCCATAATTTTGCTGATGCGCAAATGCAGTGCATGGCACGTAACGTATTACCAGCAGGCCCAGCACATCATCCTCACGCACATCCAACTCACTGGGCCGAGGCCAGCAGGCCCAGTCCAACTGCAATGATCTTGAGCCTATTTCTAAATTCTTGATTCGGGACCAATTTCCCGTAGGGTTCGGTTTTCCTCGTTTATTCTCGTGCGGACTCTTCCTTCCCTCTCCCTCTCTCAACTCTGCCAGGGTTTAAAGCCCCAAGGGAGGGCTTGGTGACGAAGCGAACCGCATCCACCGACTCGTCCTCCTCGTCCTCCTCCTCGGCCGCTCGAGAGAGAGAGAGAGGACGCGAGCCATGGAGGACGGCGACGACAAGCCCTTCGATCCCTTCGCCTCATCCGACGCTGACCTCGACATGGCCCTCGACATCGACCTCCCGGACTCCTCCCGCCGCTCCGGCCACGCGCCGGCGAGGCCCGCCCGCTTCCAGCCCAAGATCAAGGGTAAGATGAGGGCCGATTCCGCCACCGACCCGGGACCCCTCCCCGCTCCTCCTCGTCCTCCGTTGGCTCCTATAAAGAAGCAGGACGAGGACGATGTCGCCATGTTCAAGGCGGATGAAGCCTCCCAAGAACCGGCATCGAGCTCCTTTTCTTTTCCCAACGGCGCAGAGGAGGCGGAGAGCGAACCAGTGGAGGTCGACGATGGGGAGGACACGGTGGTCCGGGAGATTGATGTCTTCTTTACTCCAGCCCCTCTCGATGAGGACACTTGTGTAAGGGTCTTACTGCTAAATTCTTGTGATTGATGATAGTATAATGAATAACGATTCAAGAACTATTGTTTTTAGTTATGAGATTGTTACTTTTATGGAAATCGCGAATCTTTTTTCAAGCACCATCTGTTTAATGTTCAAGAAGTTTTTTTTCCCTTTGTTGATCAGTTTGTTATTCTGTGGATCTTGAACCCTTTTTCAAGGACCTCGAGTTCTATGTTCAAGAATAACACAACAAGAAAAAAGAAATGATAAAATCTGAAATTTAATAGAGGTTTCTTGATTTCTAAATATTTGGAAATACTTTGGTTATTTAAAGAATCCGAGTATATTTGGCATGTTTGAAAACGACTACTTAAGACCACTTGTCATAGAATTAATCAACTTGGGCAAACATGTAAAATATTTTACCATGTAAAACATGCATAAGTTTGAAGTTATCAGTGAAGAAAACTGAGTTTTTTTTTTTTTGCTTTGTCGGCTTGCCGTCATTCTGATCTATTGGAAACACTGGATGGAACCCTTTTTGGTCTTTTTATTTTTTTCTTTGGGCATTGAAAGAAGCCTTGAAAGAACAAAAAGAAACATAGTTTGGGCTGCAGCTCTTTGTGCAAGAGAAGATCGATTAGAGTTAGGTGGACTAAACACAGGTTGCTACCACGGGGGTGGAAGTAAGGCCATGGTACCACTAAGCTACCACCTCAGTGGCAAACACAAGATTGGTTCAAAGTGAATGAGCGTGCTTGTTGTATGTTTGGGTGTTGAGCAGGGGATCTTTTTCTCTCTACAAGCATGTGAAGTGGACGGGAATAAGTACATGTCTGAGGGGGTTTTCTTGGGATGGCAATGATGCAGCTGCTGTGTGTTGTCATTATGAGCAGGACTGGAATTTGCTTGGCTATTCATTACTGGTTTGAGTCACCAGGTTTTACATAGAGAGGGGAAAAAAGGGCATGTTTTAATAAAGAAAATATTTTTAAATTTTTTATAAAAAGTCTCCAGCTTAACACCATCTTTAAACATGTAAAAGATTTGATCTAACAAGTAACTTAACCAACAATAAATAACCTAGTAAAATAACAAGGACTTTGAAAACAAACTTAAGGGTAAATTGAAAAAAATTTAATACAAATGAGGGAACTCTTGTTGTATATTTTCAAACATGTCATGTCTATAGGGGTTGTTCTCTTGGACTTGAGTATTCATGAACATTTAGCAGGATCACTCTATGCTCTGTTCAAGCCCACTGAACATGCTGCAAGTTAAAGCTCAACATCTTCTTAATGCTTCACTAAATTAGTTGCTGTGTATCTCGTGGCTGGTGTTTTTTTAACTTCTACCACCGCTTTGCTCTGTATATGCTTGAACTGCATTCCACCTCAGATCAAAGTAAAATATTTGTTTGTGTTCTTTCAGTTATATTGACTCTATGCGTATGAATCTTTGCCCTTGCAGCTTTATGTTATGCAATATCCACTTAGACCTTCTTGGCGGCCATATGAATTGAATGAAAGATGTGAAGAGGTATGGTTCCCAATGAATTTGATATTATCATGATAGAGTACTCGTGACATAGTAGAAATATTGGTTGTATGCATTTTATTATTTTAACTTGTATATGCTCATTTATTTGTTCCTTGAAATGGAATTACTGCTCTTGTACCCTTGTGCTCTAATATTCTTCAAATTGTCTCATGTTCTTCCAGGTCAGAGTGAAGCCTAAGCAATCGAAAATTGAAGTTGATTTGAGTCTAGATGTCAATAGTGAAAATTATGACCGGGATGTTGATGAACCGATGCGGATAGAAAAACAGGTAATTATGAATATTCTCAGAGTTAGAATTTTGTGATGTTAGTTGTAACTTGTATCACTTGTGGGTAATTTATCTCTGATTTTCACTTGTTTAATATATGGTATCAGTTGCGTCGATTCTATCATTACTTAACTTTATTTCTTACAAGGTACCTAAGCACCATATTCTGCTCATTGATAGTAAAATGGGTATCCACTTTACTATTATATGTATATATATTAATTTGCTTCTTGCTGCGCTGATTTTCTCCTAGTATGATCTTTTTGATTCATTCGAATGCATTATAACCTTTGATCACAATGAATTCATGCAATAGGTTAATACTAGATTGTTCAGATGATAAATGTTGCTGGATTCTTAATGCAAGATAGTGCTGATGATGAGATGCAGTCAGGAACAACAATGAATCAATGATTTTTTGACAGCTAGATCATTCACTATTTGTTCTTCCTATGAACTAACAATGGACAGATCTTGTAAAGACCGCTTCTCTTATGAATGTTTAGAGGTCGAAGCGGTCTTTGGGGGGTAGGATGATTTCAACCATAAAATCTTTAAAATATCGGGCTTTAGGTTCAGTTTCTTGGATGATTTCCATTTAGCTATTGAATCTTCATTAGCTGCCCCATGAAATTTGTTTAGTTGTTGTGATTGATCTACGGTTTCCAAATAGCTATCATATTTTGTGTTAATTTGTTATCTCATCTAGATTTGCCTCACCAGTATTTCATGATGGTGATTTACATGTTGAAACCTCACATCACATTGTCGTTGCTGTTGTTCTCATTCTACATTCAATATCCTAGCATAGAAGATTTATTTGACATCTATAGGACTTCAGCATCAAGAAAGATTTTACATTCCGTAAGTAACCCTGTGGTTTTGAAAACGGGAGAAATGAAAGCAAAATTCTTTATCTCTTCTTCCTCCCACATGTTCAATCTTTGTTTAGCGGTTCCCCAGAGATCTTTATCATCAACATATAGCAAGGCTTTGATTCTGGCTAATGTGGAAGGAACAGTCATGATGATTGAATCTAATGACATTTTTTGTCCCTTAATAATCAGATCCGAGGAAAAAGAAATTTAATATGGGGACTATATGGAAGAAAAAGGGATATGGCATGGTATATTATACCCACACACATATGTATGTATATATACAGCCGACCCCAAATAATTGTAAAAAGGATAGATGATTATGATTGCATATATATTTTTTAATTCATAGTCCAATCTTCAAAATTAAAATTTGGGCCAACCCTCTGTTAGAGTCATCCAAATGGTGTTGGTTCATTTTTCTAATCAACCCAAGACTTTCTTAGACCACCTTATTACATAACAAGGACATTTTTAACACAGTTCATTATAATAGGACTCCAATAGACCACAACATTGACTTTCTCAATCAGCTCTGTTCCCTAGACAACTAAGATTCAAATTCCTAGCTTCTTAGGGAACTTTCAGCTAACTAAAACTTTAATTTTCTTCCTTAAATAAATCCAAAAAATAGTTGAAGACATAATAAGTTGATGCCATATATTCCCAACCAAATACCAGTATATTAGGAACTCTACATTTACCTTTCTAGCTTGCAAGATCCAAGAATCTTCTAAAGTAGGGTTACTCTTTTGGCCTCTAGTATTGGTAATCTTGTCATATAGTATATGCTTTACTGGTTCCTTTGGAATGGCGATAGTCTTATCTGCCCATTTAGCACACCATCATCCATTTTATATTACTCTCCGCTGATTTGAATTTGCAGGACATGTTAAACTCTGATGGTTATCCTACATGATAAACATTGTCATCCACCTTTCCAAGTACTTGCAAGGTCGAATTCGGACCTTTTCGACTTGTCTTAACAATGCTCGTTACCTCTTTGACAACTTTAAAGCTGGTATTAAAGTATCACATATTGCGCTTATACGGCAGCATCTGCGACCATGCAATACCATGTTGACTTTAGGCATGCGTTGTTGCAAAAAGATGCACAAGTTCATGAATAGGTCTGCAATTACATGCAAAATGTGCCTTCTGTTTGTGAACCAATTTAAATTGTTTTCTAGTAGTCTACGGTCATGTTATGAACTGCAGGGAGAACTGTTGCTTATTCCTAGAAATCTTGCATCATAAACTGCCATTTGTAACTGCACTAATTGTTGTTTATTATGTTATTGCATAGTTTCAAATATTTTATTATAGCACATAACATTACAATCTAATAGGCATCATACATTAGCTAAAATTTCCATTGAGAGTTACAGGGGAAATATTACTAGTTTACACACTAACATTATGTTGTTTGTTGGTGCTGCAAATGTAGTTACAGTGTTGTCAAAAGCTCATTTATTGGTAGTATACTGAGAAACTTATTTATGGGTTGCCTTAATATTGAGCATTTGTTTCAAGGTAGAATCATGATTTATCATTTGTTAGTACATTTGATCCATGCATTGTGTCAACAAGCTGTTGGCGTGATATATGTCATAGATATGCTATGATTCAGACTAACACATAAAATTGTTGCCGTTCATTGGTTATATTTAAAATCTATAAATGAGGCATAACTTTAGAAACGATGAAGTAATAAAACCTTTAGATCAGAAGTGCTGGGAACCAAGATTGGGTACTTGAGTGACAATTCAGAATGAATATGGCTCCTGTAATAGAATATCCTGAGTATTGCAACCTGCATGCTGTTATCCGTTCTGCTCTCCTTGTGCATTTCTCCGAACGCCTATTATTGCGGACTTCATCCCACAATACCTGAGTGATGCTGCACCACCGAGATGCTCTCCCCACTCCCCCACCCCCACCTTTTTTTGAGCAAATCTGCTGTTGTTCTTTATAGTAAGAAGATCTATTGTAAATTATGATTGTTCTTCCCCTTCTGTAACCTAACTTTGATACATAGACACATATTTAAATCTCTTAGGAAAAATTTACTGTTGCTGATTCTTAAGTTCCAGTCCACCTTTTGCATAACCTCCTGCTTATATTTTGTATTTTCTAGACTTTGTCATCATCAAAGGCTTCTTTTGCAACTAGCTATGCTGTCGGAATTCTGAGAGGCAACCAGGTAAGCTATGTAGTAGAGTTAGCAAACTTTTTATATTCTTCTCACCTTTAAATCACTTCATTTCATCTTTGCGTGCTCAATATGGAGGCAACCTTTAAATTCAATAGATGTTACAGTTTAAATGCCTAATCATGTAAATGTGCTTCTTATTGTTAATCTGGTTATCATTTTTTTTCTTTTTACTTAAAGACTGATTTGTTTAGGTCCAATTGAAATGATTTTGTATGTTGTCTTGATGTATTTCTCTTACAGTTACATTCATTCCTGTGATATGTGGGAGTTAAATTTGTTTGATTTGTAGTGGGATAAATTTGTTGAATTGGAAGAATGAATTTTCAGATGATAGTGATACATAATGATTAACACATTATCATAACTCCTGATGTGATGAGCGTATGCCTAAGTCAATTGTTGATAATAAAATATACTTGCCCCATATTGTCTAACACAGACCAGACGGCCCAACAAGGGTTAATGAAGGACAATAACCAGGTTATTTGGAGTTTGTTACTGAGATTATAGGCTACAGAATATTGGGTGACAGGACCATTGCTGAAGGAGGCAGCATACCATGAGAATAACCGTAGTTAGTGGCAAAGAAAATTGATCACTAGCATGTGAGAAGCTTAATCCTCAATTTGATGACAACTGTAGTGCAAGATGTATTTGACAATTGCACTTCTGGATATGCCTTCTAGTTGTTATGAACTTCACTGAACACTCATTTTGATGATATGGTGAGAGACACCTTCTGCTTTCTTTCTTTTCCTTGATGGTATTTTTTCAGTTTCTGTTCTCCATGTTTTGAACAAGACAATCATACCAGTCTATGAGAAATAGTCAAAGACAAAAGAGTAATGCTAATTGTCAAATACTCCCAACCATCTCATATACTTATCCTATTTTTTTGTTTCTTCTCCTATACATCAAATATTAAATTTTTTTGCTCAAAATCAAAATGCAAAAAAAAAAAAAAAAAGAAAAGAATCGGGTTAAGGTAATTTCACTGTTCTAAAAGCAAAAATGGTTATATCTTTTTGATGCTCGGTGTCATAAGATGTGGTCTGATTCTAATTGCCGCCCAAGAGTTTGGTAGCTCTATTTATAAATATATTTGCAGTGTTATTATTTTTATAAATAATGATTAAACAAGTGCCTTTAAATTCTTTGCTGTGTGTGTAACATTTATACGGCCAATTGGGTGTTTGATCATTAGGAAACTTAGAACTCATTTCTCCTTTTATCTTTCAGTTGCACTTGAATCCTGTTCATGCAGTTGTGCAGCTTCGGCCGTCAATGAGTCACATAGATGCTGGGCTGCAGGGAAGGAAACATAGTGCAAAAGGTGTACAAGGTAGTGCGAAGTCTACGGATGAAATTCCAGAACCTCCAAAGCCATCTGTTAGGCAGGTGAGCTTCAGTTTGTTGTTATCTTTTCTAAACACCTCTCTCTTAACATGAATGAAATGCTTACCCCTTCAAAATCTGGTCACTGTAGTGGGTTACTTACTCTGAGGTGGATTATACTTGTAATGTTTTGCCATCATCACAAATGTGTATGCTCCATTTTGGTATTCTATCTCTATGATTTCCTTTATTTTTTTTAATTTCCATCCCATATATCAAGTATATTCATATTGAAAATTGTGTAGCTGCATAAAGTCATAAACCATAATTGTAACTATCATCAACAAGCCTTTAACTCTCAAAATCATATCCATTGCCAATTATATCCTTCATCACAGAAGGTTTTTGATTTTTTTTAATTATATTTTTATTGAAGTCTTTCACTTGTTCCTCTTCTCTGGCTTAATCTTTTTAATCAAATTAATGATATCCCTCTTACCTACAGCTAAAAATGGGCTTCGGTCAGTTCAAAAGCCCATTGTGTTGAATCAATATTAGGCTGGGTTTTGTTGAATGTTCTGCCTTTTGACTAGGTTGGGCCTAAAAATCAAGGCTTGAATCGAACTATGGCAGGGCTTAGCAGCCTCTTGCCCAGTTCAAGGGAAAGCATCTTGCAAATATTTAAGGAAAAATATATCAGATGAGTGTTTAAAAATAAAATGAAATAATGAATGGAGAGATATAAGTTATTGATTATTTATATTGCTTGATATCCTCTTTTTAGTTTTAATGTAAATCCAGCTTAGTATTCCGAGACTGTTGTTTATCCTTGTATCATTTATCAATATTATGTGAGATAGACCATCTGCCAAGCTTGTGAATTTGACTTTCATTTGGTGGGTTGGTGATCCGTTGCTTCAAAAGATAGACTCAAACAAATAGCTGTTGTAGCTAACTTGGTCTTGCTATACCGTTTTGCATTGATTGACTTAGTTGGCTTCTAGCGAAATGTTGCTTCTTGTTTAGTGTGGATTTCAAGTCAAGACATCTATAATGATATTTACATGCATACTGCACTACAATTTTTTTTCCTGGCTATGTAAGAGTAATTGGAAATTTGAAACACATTTAGATTTGCTATGGTTCTTCATGATAAACTATGTTATCTATATAACAAGCCATCTCATGCTGTAAATGCCGTATTGAGTAAAATAGCCATCATATAACACATTAATGTATTGTTTCTTAATTTGCTTTCCATATTATAGACTTTTGTTTCCATATAATGGCTTTGATATTATTGTCGAAATATTTAAAATTATGTGTCTTTTAGCAGGGGAAGAAGGTTTCAGAGGATTCAAATGAAAACATCAATGATTATGAGGTGAGAATTCTTGGCTAAGCTTATGACATCCAGTCCTTTGTTTGACTGCCATTATATGTTTAGCCTAGCTTAGCATTTTACATTTAGTCCCTTGCACACAGTTATTATGCCTGTTCTATGCATGGTCATACGTATTTTGCACATGCTTATCAATGGGCCAGGGATTAAATGCAAAATGACCATCAAAATAAAGTCTGGGAAAAAACTTTGTCAACAGGGACTAAATGTAAAATGGTAGTCAATCAAGGTGCTGGACTTCAATTTTTCCTAGTTTCTTTTCTCTACATCTTTGTTACAATCTACATTTCCTCTTTTTTTTCCTTTTCAATTTCCTTTTTTTTGTGTTCAGGAGATGGTGAACATTATTGACATCTTGTAATTGTTACTAGTGACATGCATTTATTTCAAAGATAATTGTTGTGATTGGTTGCATCACGTTGATCATGGATACTGAGATGTGTTACAAGTAACTTTTAAAATGATATCTGGAGAAATTTAACCATACGAAATTTTTTGTTACAGACTGTTGTAGGAGCTAGAAAAGGAGATTAGACCATAACATGCTTGATATTAAGGTTGTTGATGTATTATTACATCTTTCATAGACTTATGTAGTTGTATTTGTGGAAAAGGGCCAAAAATGGCATGGGATCTGATTCCACCTTATCCTCTGTGTGGAAGATGAAGAACCATTGTTGTTATGGTTTTTGGCCTGGTGCTTGGGTAACTTCCCGAGTGATATGCAAGCCTTAGGATGTCCATGTGATCCTCACATTGATTGTGTTGCGCAAAACACAGGATCCAAACGGCGAACAGAACAACGCACAGAATTGAGAGAGGAAGAGGAAGAAGAAATCGAATATAGGGATTTACGTGGTTCGGCAATGTGCCTACATCCACGAGAGCGAAACGGCCGTAACTTTCACTATCTCTCAAATAACAAGGGTTACAAGATATTTATAGTTAAACCTTAGCCCTAGAGACCCAATTTCTATCAGCATCCTGTTAGAATAAAACACTACATAATTATTCCAAAAATAAACATATTCCATCGCTTCACTCCGCTCCGTTAGAATACCAGTGTGCCACTCAAATAAGAAACCACTTAATATGAGCCACTTACTCTAACAATCTCCACCTTGGCAAATATTCACCCCTTAGGAGAAAAAAATAACCTGGGACACCATCTGACGCTGATGGGTTGGAACACCTCCTCTCTAGCACCTAGAGATGTTAACCAAGTCCAAGCAATGGTTGAACTTGTCTGCAATAACGGATTTTGTCAACATGTCTGCTGCATTTTCAGAAGTGTGAACTTTCTCAAGCAATATCACCGGAACAAACCAACCATTTGATTTTGTGATACCTCACATTTATGTGCTTGGTTCTCGCATGATACACCTGGTTCTTCGCCAAATAGATCGCACTCTGACTGTCACAATGCAACTGAACTCCACCTTGCTGAACATCCAGCTCCTTGACTAATTCCGTCAACCACAATGCTTCCTTGGCAGCCTCAACCACTGCCATATATTCTGACTCAGTCGTAGATAGTGCAATGAGAGACTGAACCATGGACCTCCAACTGATAGGCCCTCCTACAAGAGTGAATACATAGCCTGTAGTCGACCTTCTGTCATCCAAGTTTTCTGCATAATCTGCATCAACATACCCCACGTCTGAAGGATCATCCTGCTGTCTGACAAACATGATACCATAGTCTGTAGTACCTCTTAAGTATCTGAAAATTCATTTGACTGCATCCCAATGCTGTCTCGCTGGATTAGCCATAAACTTGCTCATTGCGCTAACTGCATGTGCCAAATCCGGCCTAGTACAAACCATAGCATATATCAGACATCCCACTGCACTAGCATATGAAACCTTTGACATGTCTTCAATTTTTTTCTCTGTCTTCAGGCACTGTGAGGTAGATAATCTAAAGTGATTCGCTAAAGGTGTGCTTACTGGCTTCGCATTATCCATGCTGAACCTCTCCAACACCTTCTGTATATAACTATCCTGAGATAACCACAAGTTCTTGGAATCTGTCCCTGCGAATCTCCATCCCAAGAATCTTCTTGGCCGCGCCCAAATCTTTTATGTCAAACTCTTTACTCAACAAAGTCTTTAACTTGTTGACTTCATTCATACTCTTTGCAGCAATCAGCATATCATCCATATAAAGTAACAGAAAAATAAAAGAACCATCATCAAGGCTCCTCGCATAAACATAACAGTCATACTCACATCTTCTGCAGCCAATCCGAATCATGTAGGAGTCAAAGCGCTTGTACCACTGCCTCGGAGACTGTTTCAACCTATAAAGTGACTTCCTCAATTTACATATTAAGTGCTCCAGTTCAGGTTTTGAAAACTCTTCTGGCTGCTGCATGTAAATCTGCTCCTCCAACTCACCATGAAGAAAAGCTGTTTTTACATCTATCTGCTCTAACTCCATGTCATAATGTGCTACCAATGCCAACACTACCTTGATGGAAGTGTGTCTGACCACTGGGGAGAAAATTTCATCATAATCAATTTCAGCTCTCTGTGAGTATTCCTTTGCTACTAGACGTGATTTGAACTTTTTCCTTCTTTTTCTGATACTGCTTTCTTTTTCTTAAACACCCACTTGCATCCTATCGCTCTCTTCCCTTTTGGAAGCTCCACCAACTTTCATGTCTGATTTTTATTCAAAGATTCCATCTCCTCTATTATAGCACCCATCCATTTGCTCTTCTCCTGGCTGTACTGCCTCCTGAAAAGTAGTAAGATCTCCACTGCTAGTGATTAATGCATAGGAAACTAAATCTTCAAAACTATACCTGGTTGGTGGCTTGATAGTGCGCTTGGGTCTGTCTATGGTTATATTGTGATCCTCTTGATCTGTTGAGGTAGAAGTTTCTGTACCCTGAACATTATTCTTCTTGACAGAACTCTCTAACTCCACCTGCACCACCTGCTCATTTCTGCTGCAATTTTCTGGCACCTGCTTCTCTTCTTTCTGAGTACTTTTCAATGTGGCTTTCTCATCAAAAACCACATCTCTGCTGATCACCACCTAAACGCCTTCGGATCCCAAAGCTTGTACCCTTTCATCCTTTTCTGATACTCCAGAAAGATACACTGTTTAGACTTCAGGTCTAGCTTTGACCTCTCTTCACTAGGAATATGCATGTAGGCTGGACATCCAAACACTCTCAAACCTGAGTAGTCTACCTCATTACCTGTCCATACCTCCTTTGCAACCTTACCATCTAGTGCTGCCCTGGGTGACCTGTTAATTAAGAAGCATGCCATATTCACTGCCTCTGTCCAAAAGTTCTTTGCAAGCCCTGCATTTAACTTGAGACACCGTGATCTTCCTGCTATAGTCCTGTTCGTCCTTTCTGCCACACCGTTTTGCTGAGGTGTCTTGCGTACTGTGAAGTGTCTCTTAATCCCATGCTGCTCACAAAACTCTATGAACTTTGAATCTGTGTACTCAGTCCCATTGTCTGACCTCAGGCATTTGACCTTTCTTCCTGTCTGGTTCTCTACTTCAGCTTTCCACAACTTGAACTTGGCAAATGTTTCTGACTTGTACTGCATGAAGTATACCCAGATCTTTCTCGAGAAATCATCAATGAAAGATACAAAATATGTATGTCCATCTCGTGATGCTACTCTGACTGGTCCCTAGACATCTATATGAACATAGTCAAGAATACCCTGTCTTGTGCATGGCCGTCCTGAATTGTACCCTATTCTATTTTCCAAGAACACAATACTTGCAGAAATTCAGTTTGCAAGTTTTAATACCTTTCAGGAGATTTCTTTTATGCAGTTCCAGCATACCATGTTCACTCATATGACCCAAATGCATATGCTACAAGACTGTATTATCAGATCCAGACTCTACAGCAGCAACTCCACCTACAACAGTAGTCCCTATCAACCTATAGATGTTCCCTGCTACTTTTTGCCCGTTCATTACTGTCATAGCACCTCTACTAACCTTCATTACTCAACCTTGAGACTTGTAACAAAATCCGTTAGAGTCTAAGGTACCCAATGAAATCAGATTCTTTCTCAAATCTGGAACATGTGTAACATCACACAACGTTCTAACCACACCATCAAACATAGTAATTCTGATATTTCCTATTCCAATGACTTTGCAAGATGCATCATTACCTATCAAAATAGAACCAGAATTAACTAACCTGTAGGTGTCAAACTAATCTTTATTGGGCGTCATGTGATAGGAACATGCTCAATCTAGAATCCAAGAATCCGTGAGATGATCTGAACTGGATGAAACTGAAAGTATATCACCGTCACTGCTATCTCTGTCTTCTTTCACTATATTTGTAGACTTAGAGAACTCCTCAGATTTGTAACCATCTTTACCCTTTTTTTTTCTCAGAACAATTCCGCCTTATGTGACCTTGTTTTCCACACTTGTAGCACGTTAAGCCCTTCTTTTTTTTGGATTTAGACCGAGATTTACTGCGATTCGACCCATTCCTTATGTTGCTTCTTCCACGCTCCTGGTTACCCTTCACCATTAGGCCTTCTCCCTGAGAACTCTCATCACTTGCTTTCTTCCTCTGATGAAAACCTAACAAGACTCCAATGACGTCCTCTAACTCCAAGGTCTCCTTTTCCTACATCAGAGTTGTAACCAAATTTTCGTACGTTGGAGAAGCGGGTAAAGAATGCAATAACATCAACGCTTTATCTTCGTCTTCGAACTTCACATCAACATGCTGCAGATCGCTGATAATCTGATTGAATACGTTGATATGTTGGCTTAAATCAGCACCCTCTGCTATCTTAAAATCATACAATTTCTGCTTAAGATAGAGCTTGTTCATCAACGACTTGGACATATACCGACTCTCCAATTTCGACCAAATTGCCGCCGGAGATTCGTCATCCATGACATGATACATCACATCATCAGCCAGACAAAGCCATATATTTGAAACAGCCTTCGCCTCCAATTCCTTCCACTTTGCATCACCCATATCATTTGGTTTTTTTTCATACAGGGGCTTCATCATACCTTACGATACTAACAGATCTTTCACCCTCCTCTGCCATAGCTCGAAATTTTCAGTTCCATCGAACTTTATCACATCAAACTTCGCAGAAGACATCCGTGCCATTTTATCTTTTTACAAAAATAAAATAGAGAAAATTAATATATGATGAAAAATAAAAAATAACAAATAACGCTCAATGCGGGCGAAATGTGCTCGGGGAAACTCCTTTTCCTCCGGATCAGACGTGTGGCAGCAGCGCACACGGAGTCGGCATCCTCCTCTCCTTGCTTCTCCTTCTCTGGATCCTGCTCCTTTGGATCCTGCCACAGGAGGCAGAGATCCTCTCCTCTCCTACGCACGGGATTAGGCATGTGATGACGGACGCGAATGGTGATGGGAGGACGTGGCGGTGGAGACGCACGGCCCCTCTTCTCTCGGATGGATCTAGGCGCGTGACGGCGCACGACGATGGAAGGACGCGGCGGATCTCCTCTCTGCCGCTGAATCGGAACCACCTCCTTTGTTCACGTCCGGCCGATCGCCACAGGGGCCTTTCTCCTTCCTTCCGCTCGGGAGCCGTCGGAAGAACAGAAGAGAATGTTTTCAGCTTTGGGAAGAAGAAAGCACCTCCACGTGATGAGAAAAGTCTTCTCCCCCTTAAGCCCTCCCATGTGAAGCAGAGGGAAGCAATGTAGCACCCCCTCTGATGCCCCACGACGTGACCTTCTATTAGACAATAGCACCCACGTGAAGAAGGAAACCACCCACGGAAGATCTTCGCTTTTCCTCTCTTTGCGGCTTTCAAGAGAGAACCCATAGGGAAGAAAGATTGATTTGCGTTTCCTCGGCTTGGGAGAAAGACGGACGCCCTCTGATCTCCCCACGTGAAGAACGCTGCCCACGGCCGCAGGAAATAACACCTGAGCTCTGATACTAGTTGTTGCGCAAAGCACAGGATCCAAACGGCGACAGAACAATGCACAGAATTGAGAGAGGAAGAGGAAGAAGAAATCAAACACGGGGACTTACGTGGTTCGGCAATGTGCCTATGTCCACGGGAGCAAAACGGCCGTAACTTTCACTATCTCTTAAGTAACAAGGGTTACATGATATTTATTATTAAACCCTAGCCCTAGAGTCCCAATCCCTATCAGCATCCCTGTTAGAATAAAACACTATATAATTATCCCAAAGATAAACATATCCCATTGCTTCGCTCCGCTTCGTTAGAATACCAGTGTACCACTCAAATAAGAATACCACTTAATATGAGCCACTTACTCTAACAGATTGTTTACATAATTATAAATAAAATTATATATATATATATAATTACCTATGTATGCATTTGTGAATATGTATATATGCATACGTATATGATGTTCATACACACATGTATGCATGTACACACATACATGCATACAAATCTATGCATGCATGTATGCATAAAAGTGTGTAATTATATATCTATGCATGTGTATATACATGTAATATGATTGTACATGTACATAACTTATACGTACACACACATACATGTGATCATATGGTCATATATGAAGTGTTTTCTTCTAATTGGAGGTTGTGGGCAACACGGATGGAGGTTTTGAGGAAGGATTAATATCAAAGGTGGCCCTAAAAAGGAGTACGTGACAAATGAGGATCCATAAACCTGAGCCGAAATATTTGGGAAAATGCTGGATGGTTATGATTATGATTTGGGTTTTTCGCATACATAACCTTCTAAATATTGAAATTTGCATGAATACCTTCCTAAAATTGATATTTGCATGCATACCCTTATAAAATTCTTGTTTTGCATGTATATCATTTATTTTTCTTTTTTTCTTGCATATGTGCCTACACCATCTAACGCCGTCAAAAAATTAGCGGTTTAAAATTAAAAATAATTGAAATATCTTTAATGAGTAGATATGCAAAAGAAAATATTTATAAGGGTATATATGCAAGTAATACTTTGCGAGGGTATTCGTGCAATTTCACATATTTAGGAGGGTTTATATGCAAAAAATTCTAATTTTATTTTTTTTTTCTATTTCAGCCTGTTTTAACACTCGGATTTGTCTAGGGTGACCTTCTACTACATGGCGGTGGAGATTGTTAATAAGTCTGAAGGATTCGAAGTCCTTCAATGATTTTGTTTAGGAATGATTGATGTTGTTCTTTCACCCATGAGCATAGAAATAGCAAGGAAGCTTGATCATTGCAATCTATTGTGTGCCTTTAAGAGATTCTAATCCTTTTCTATATTCTAATGTATGCCCTTATATATGCATCTATAACAATAAATATTATAAGCTATGTTTCAATGAAATAAGATATAGAGGTTGTTATAAATAAAGAAGAATAAAGTAGATTAATCCCATAATTAGTGAAAGAACTTCTATAACTTTTTGTTATTTAATTATCGAATCAATTTTTTTAAGCAATCTTTTTATGAAAAACATTGAGGAGCAGGCACTAGACAAATCCGAGGGTTAAAACAAGTAGAAATAGAAAAAATAAAATTAAAATTTTTTGCACATAAACTCTCCTAAATATGTGAAATTACATGAATACCGTCGCAATGTATTTTTTGTATATATACCCTTATAAATGTTTTCTTTTGCATATCTACCCATTAAGGATATTTCAGTCATTTTAAATATTAAACCACTAATTTTTTGACGGCATTAGATGGTGTGGGCACATATGCAAGAAAAAAGAGAAATAAAGAGTATACATGCAAAACAAGTATTTTATAAGGGTATACATGCAAATATCAATTTTAGGAGGGTATTCATGCAAATTTCAATATTTAGGAGGATATCTACGCAAAAAATCCTTATGGTTTTCTTAATTTCTTTTCGTAAATGACCAATGGATGCTAGTAAGGGATTGAGATGCATCAGATTGGACTCAAGGGAAAATATACAGATAGTTTTAGAAAAGTAGCCGAGAATTCAGTGTTAAATAAATGGCCATAACAGGTGTTTCATTCAAAATCCTAGATCTGAACTGTGGCCTCAAGCAAGGTGAGCTTGTGGAAGAAGTTTGCTTCAGATTTGTAGTCTGCATGCTTCAGATTTCTGCTTCCATACGTGTGCATGTTTTTGCACCACACACATATATGTTTTATTCCATTTTAAATTAACATGTGTTTTTTTTTTGGGTATATGCAGCCATGGATTTCGCTGGAGTACCATCCAATTGATAGTCCCTTTGCAGAGAGATACCACCAGAAAATGGCAGCAGAAGAAAATAATCTTATACAATTTACAATGCAACCGTAAGCTTTTTTGATTAGCTAATTAGTTCATAAAGTTTTTATATGGCACAATTTCTACCTGTCAAATTCTATAAGAAACCTCGAGCATTGCTTTCTAATTGTTTCTTGCAGGTCTGATTATGTCAACACATTGTGCCCTGGAACATCAACCGACAAGAAGAGAACTAAAGGGCCTCCAAGAAGGTGCAAGTCCTTAAATACAAAATTTTATATGTAGACATTACATCAATTTTCAGAATGATGCGCTAGTACATGGGTCATTGCCATTGTTTGATGGGATGGGAGTATGTTGCATAACCCATATCATGGTCAGGATTATGTAACATATTGTCAATGGTTTTATTCTTCTTGCACTCTGCCATATAAACTTGTGTTGTTAAGATGTACTAGTTTACTTCATTACATTTGTTATGCATGACATTTAAATTCTTGACATTAAATTCTGACCTCTAATTTTGCTTTTTGTTCGTTAGAAAAATATTACAGATACTTATGCAAATGTTATTAGATAGGCAGATATAATATATCAGTATACTATACTTCTGTATATTGGATATTAAAACTGATCTAAGGAGTGGTATCATCATTTACACTCATAAAGTAAATTTAAATCAAAAGATATTGCAGATCATTTGAAGTTTACCATAATAAGGTTGTCTAAATTATGGAAAAAAAGAAAGATACTCTGCATGTTATTCTCCTTTTTGTAGGCATGCTGTCTCAGGTCATTTATCCTTGTAAAAATGCATGGCTTGTTTCTTATCCCAATAAATATGCATGACACTTTGGAAGTTAAAAATGCCCATGGTTTTGGTGTTTGATTAATTGACATTTATGTATTGTAAATATGATTTAAGAACTGGCTATTAGCTTTTTTTGTCATTATAGGTTTTATTGTCCTGCTTATGCGTCAACTTACTGAAGCTTATATTATTTAAGTTTCAAGTATAAGGGGCTCCTGGCAGTGAAGGCAACCTATATCTGGGTTATTGTTTTGCCATTTGATCTTTTATAGGCCTAATATTGTATAAAACTTATAGTCACCTCTGGAGAACATTTGGGATATTTAGAATCTAGTTGTTGATCTTGAAAAGTGGCCTACTTGCGTAAAGTCAACATCCTTTTTCCAGCCTACTATTTCATAATACTGGCTTCATAAATTGATCTATTTTTCAACCTAATTATATCTGTTAGGTGGACCAACTAGCACCATTCCAACATTTTACTATCTAAGCTGCAGTCTAATTTGTTTCTAAACCATGTTAATGATCCACAGTTTTCTGCGTCTTTATTACTCTTTCAGAAGTTTTGCTTTTTCTAGCACTGGGGCATACTATTGTGCTGAGTTATAATAATCTGCTGATGTTTTAATTAATCTACAGGGTCTTGCTCTCAATGCCACTGGAGGAACGGCTGAAGAAGTGGTTAACTGAGGTTTAATCTCCTGTTACAACTTATTTGAGACTATCCGTATAATGCATCTTTTACTATATGCAGAACATGATTTTGACTGGACACTTTTTGTTAAATCTGTGGTCATGGATTAACAACTTATTGTTTGTAGAATTGCATCAAAGTTGGTTCTATGTGTGGTATCCTTGTAGTTATAGAGGTCAGAAAATATACAACGCAATTATTTGCATTACTCTAAAAGCTAAAATAAGCAGTGATCTTGATCCACACTCTATGGTGAGAGTTGTTGATCACCAAAGGTCGATCAAGAAGTTGCAGAGATACATACATACATATCTACATGGTGTATCAGTGATGCTAACACAGTCGAGTGCCAGATTAATGGCTCACACTGGTCATGATCTACTACAAATGAAGTGCTTAAATACAAAGTTTTCAAACTCCAGATACTGGTTATGTATATGCCATGTGATTACTTAATTAACTCATAAAAGAGAGAATCTTTTTGATCCATTGTTGGGAATTGTCCTGCCTACTTGCATTTACTATAAATGTGGAACTCAACAAACAGTTTCTATCCTTTCACTGAAAAGAAGAGTATACTTAGATGGTCCGCCATGTTGGCATGTGGTGTAACTAAGCTATGCCCTAGGAAAATAAGTGCATGCCTTTGGATATATGCTAAGGCTATAACTCAATCAATAGGTTTCTAACTGATGAAAAATAAGATATGACCGTACATATTGAATATCCACATGTTAATCATATCCGCAAGATGTAAATAGTTAGGAAAAATTGTTATGCAGGTTCTTTACCTGTGTTTCATGTGGGCATAAAATGATTTGCAAAATGTATGATGCACCATATTGTCAGAGTATCTTCATCCTTGACCTATTATACACTTCTTACAAGCTAGGTTTTAATAACAAAAAGAAACCCGAAAATTGGAACCTCTAAAACCATTAGTTACCATTATAGTGGAAATAACAGCTGCTATTTGCCTAGTTTAGCCATAGCTTGGAGATTTGGGAGTGAAATATTTACTGTTATTGTGGCCATCATTAGCTGCATAATGGGACATAACAGACTCTAATGGGAAAATAACATCATTATTTGCTCATGTCACTTTCATTAAGTAAAATATGTTTTAGGATTTTTCATGATATAAAAAGAACTTTTTTGAATTAGTGGGAGTTTTGAATTTTCTGAAAAAATGCATTTGTTTGAGAAACCATGAAAAAGTCTAATGAGAACAATTTTTGCCATTGTATAATGGCATTTAAGAGGATATTTGTTTAAATCCCAGATTGTCATATATAATATAATTGGTGTTGGCTGAAGCTGAAATAATGGCTGCTAATCTAAATCTTGCTCAAAAGATACAAGAACGGAAATTCAATAGATCTTGATGTGCATTAATTAGAGAACCTTGTCAGTTATGCATTTTGAGGCGTCACGATTGTGCTATTCAAGGTTCGCATATCGTGATTGGACAGGCACTTCCTGTGTGTTGGAAAGACATGCTAGTTCATTAAATGATTTAAAACTGGCATGCTAAGACACTGATCTATCCAGTGTTTTTTTAGATACACCAATTTTGTCTACCTTATACTAGTGCATAGACAAGCTTTAAGCAAAAGGAACAAAATACTTAACTAATTTCAAAACAAGGAATTTGTATCATCCTAGATATCTTACAATGATTGATATGTAATATGTGCATTGCATAGTTCAATAATTTGTAACAACAGCCAAATACTTTTGCTATTAAGAACTCATAATCTTTTAACTCATGATAAAAAATGCAAGGAACTAGTAGCTATGCTTCAAGTCAGAAGCATCTTATGTCTAATTTATAGATTAAGCCTTTAATTGCTTATACAATATAAGGCCTGAAAGAATCCAGAGTACAAGTTTCAAACTGTGTTGAATAGAAACAAGGCTGTTCATCATGGTCGAGTACATCTTTAAGACACGAAGGTAGGGGGCACACTTGTACCACTACATATTGGTTTGTGATTGTGCATATAGCTCTTTGATGTGGATGAATACATGTTGATACACATTGACACAAGCTGGCGCAGGTAGTGTGAAGGTACACACCCCTATATTGAGCTAATAATCCACTCTTATAACAAGTATGTTGCATATTGTATATCATGGACATGTCTTAGCCTTGATTATGAACACCTGATGCGTAAGAAATCTTCAGATCATATGATTTTGGGCCTTTAGGCATTTTAAATATTGTAGATCATGTTTAGTAGTATCAATTTTCAAATTAGATGGCTGATCGCTGATATATAAGGTATTATTCTTCCAATTGGTTTGGTGCTCAACTCCTGCCAACTGATATACAGCGATTAGCCATCTAAATTGATAATCCATATTATTGATCATGATCTACAATATCCAAATGTTTACAAATCAAAAATGTATTGGAGATTTCTTCCATGCACATCTTGCAGTCATGAATGAATAGTTTTAGGGAAAGATGTAACTTTGTATGTCAATTTGTTCTTTAAAAGCATCCAAACATTTTGGTCTGTATAATGAGCTGTATTGACTCTCAGTTTATTTGACCCACTTGAGGCCTAGACAATGAACCTATAAAATAGATGATTTTTTTGGATTTTTTTTATGTTGTTGATCTTGATCAACAGTGTGGTTCCTCATTATTTTTGCCCCAATATTGATTTGCATCTTTATCGGCCAATATGTACTTCAAACTTATTTGACTAACTTGCTCAAGTAATAGTTTTTACACTTGTTCAATATTATTTTCCTAATTTAAGTGAGATGCTATGATTAGCATTCAACATTTTTTTTAAATTTCAAGATTTTTTGTTTCAGTTTTCTGCTTTTCAATGCAGGGTTCTCAAGTGAACCGTTTTGATGCTCTCATGCATCTTGCTCCTACCAATTCAGAAAAAGATGTTTTGAAGGTGCTTCAGCTACATGCATATTTGGTACAAGGATTATGGGTTACCAAGAGCTCTTTGCTCTATGAAGGTTTTAATGCTTTAGCTAGAGACCACATTCTCTTTCTATTCAGTACGAACCCTGTGATTCACTCTGACAACCTGAAGACATTAAGATCTGCTCCTTTGAAGCATATACTGAGCCCATTAGCTGTTGAAAGGTCTGTCTTTAGTGACTGGAAATTTAAAGAGGCCACCGATATTTCATTCCTGAAGCGCTATCCAGATATTGTGAAGGAACAAGAATGTGCTTGGTCAAGTCGCGAGGAGCAGTTCATGGATAATTTACGTCGATTTGGTAAAAACATTCATATGATGACCAAAAATTCGTTGAGTCCCAATATTGTGAAAAACACTGGTGCCTTAGGGAGAGTTGATCCTGATGCAAACAGAAGTAAAGAAGGGACAATGAGCTCAGCAGGAACAACAATGTCCAGTGAAACTCGAGAAAATCTTCCTAGGGCACTCTTTAAAATTTTTCAAGAGAAAAGGGTCCGTAGGTAATGCTTATGACGACTTGTTAACATAATATTTTGACATGTATGGCTATTATTATCTTTGTATACCGATTATGTTCTTGTCCTTATGCATCACTCATCCCTTCATTCTCTGTTCTTTCCATACTAAATATTATGACAGCTAATCCATGAACTAGACACTAAGGGCAGGAAGCAACACATGCAAGAGTACCATGGAGTTTGTTATTTTTCATATGTATGTGCTGAATTACTTGTTTTATTTTTAAGGTATTGTTCCTCTAGGTTGTTTTTTTACTTTCTGAAACCTGATAGGCAGATCCTTTCAATGATTCGTAAAAATTTGAACTCTTGAGGTACTACAAAGCGATCAGCTAGACTTTTTGAACAAGTAATTCATTAGAAATTATCTGATAGATTTTTTTCCTTTTTTCTGCTTTTCCTCACAAAATCTGATCCACATAAGGAGCTTAGGCTCACATTTTGGTAGCCTTACATCACTTTTTGGTTGTTTTCACCACCATTGGAAGGGATGACATGCATTTTTTTAATTAATTTTGCATGCTTATACACTTTTGACCAAGGTAAGCAATCTTGGTATCGGACCCAAGTACCAGTACCATGTTGGTATAGTGTCGGTACACTCATTATGGGGGTTGGTTCGGCATACCAGCAGTTGGTACGCCCTCATACCAACTATCGTTTTGATACTGGTACTGTACTTGTACTGCAAATGTTGCTTGTGATCCATGTTGCTTTGGCAAATCTGGTCATTTTCAATATTTTTTGTACAAGTAACATACACATTTGCAGCGTGCAATTGCAGATTCTTGCGTACTGAAGTTAAGCATAGTATCCAAGTCTGAAAACAGCATCCTTGTGTATTGAAACATTGTTTGCCCCCTATTTCTATGAAGTTTGTTAGTTGTCTATTTCTAAACTGATTGTCCACCTTCCATGAATCTTGTCCGCATTTGCAGCTTAAATTCAATTGTCAGCGGATTAAGGGACCTGGCAATTTCCAGTTCTTCTCGTCCAAGAGATGATGCTAAAACTAAAGCACTTGCTAATGCTGCAAAAAATGGTGCTGATGCTCCTTTACCTGAGCTTCAGTCTGTTATAAGTCAAGTTGCTGCGAATATTCATGGTTTATATGTTTTAAAGTCTATGGGGAATCCAACACTTGATCCATTGAGGTTACATAAGATCAATTCTCTTCTCATTTTATCTGTAAAACTGCATTAATCTTTTTATTTTTCTTATCCTTTTGTTTCAATTTTGGGCAGAAATGTTGTGATTGACCTTTTTCGGGGCAAGGAACCTAATGCAAAATTAAAGAAACAGGAAATTTCCAAAGCAGCGGAGTTTCGTCTCAAAAGGAATATTACTGATTCTGAATATAATCAGGTTAGTGACAATTGATGTTAGAAGAATTGTTGGAATACCAAGTTTCAAGTACTGCATAACTGCTACATGTTTATTGTGTCAAAAATTTTATGCTGCAAAAAGTTCTATTTTAGCAAGGATGCCAAGGTTAATTTACCTATTTTAATAAGTTTTCAGGTTATATGGAGGCCTTTTAAAAGGCTTTTGGATGCGCAGCTTATTTGCAAATATTTTCTTCGATGGGTTCGGTTACTTGTCTTACCAAACTTTTTCTGATATTATGAATTAAAAGTTTTAATTGAAAGTCCATGTTCCTACTCTCATAGAAAATGGCACACTTCTAATTTACTTATTCTTACGGTAAGTGTTGAAGATATGGAATTAATTTCTCGTGGCACCGTCTGGAGCCCAGCAGCCATATCAGGTTACTTTAACCTCCTCATGTAGGCTAAAAGCCAAGCATTATGAGAATAGGTTTAGAATGATGTGTTGGGGTTGAAAGAACCTAAGATTTGGATCAGAAGGCTGAAGTGATTTATGATCGCAGATTCACTAATTAATAGCTTCATTTTCAAGATATGCTTGAAGGGAATAGTTTTGTTAAAAATGTTGGATTTCGTGTTTGTAGGCTTATTTCATACCTAGATTTATGTAGATGTAGGATAGAAACTATGAATATGATGATTTGTGCTGAATGATTTGTCTATCATTGTTTCAAGCATGCAAATATAACAATACTCTTGTATATACAGGCCAGTGCTGTGAATGATGCATGTCATTTACCTCATACGGATGTCCATGTTCTGTTTCAGTCCATTATATGTGAGGACGGACTTTGCTTGATGTGCATAATATGTATCTTATATGTAACTTCATTTGATTTCTGCAGGTTGTAAATGAGCTATGTGTATCTAGCAAAGGAGCATGGGTGCTGAGGAGTGATGATTAAACAAAATTGATGTGTACAGTATCCAACTGACCACCATATATTTTTCTCTTTCCGGTAATCATCTAAGACTAACTGATGCATTGCCTTTTGACTTATCATAAAGTTGTGTTCCTTGCCTTCTGGTCATGCGTATACTTGTTTTGGTTGCTTCCTATGTGTTACGTGTAATCTGTCAATGCATGCAGTGACTCATGAAACAATTAGGTACTCCTGTTATTTACTAATTTCATCAGCCAGCAAATCTTTTCTTGGCGAGCATTACACATTTACATAAACATATTGTTTGATCGAATTGCAGTAAACTTAGTGGTTCATATTCACATCCATGCATGCAATTTTCCAAATTTATATGATTATTGTTATCTATTTTTATCGAGCTAATCATGTACCTTCTTGGCAGTTTTACGCTTCTTTAACAGCCATGGAGGTTGATACTACCGACACTAGTCAAAATGTTAGGCTGATTCATTAGTTCCTCTGCTTCTCTCTTGTTTTAGACTTCTTGATTGTGTAGTTGGTTGCTAGGTTCCAGATTTTCCATTCACTGGAAACACAACATGGTAGAGAGCAATGACCAATCTTGCAATTGATTTCAAGATTCCGTTATTTGTAAAAAGAAGTTACTGTTTCATATATTCAATTTTACTTAATAGTGATGCATCTATTGGACGGATACAGGTACAACAGTTGCACAAAAATATAAATTAGTAGTTGTAAGACCAATCTAATTGGCAAAAAGCTTTGGCAAGAGCTATACATTTTGGACTGAGTATCTTGGGAATTATTTACTTATTCATTTGGCTATTTGCGAGTTTCAATATTTTTGCGGGTAATTCAGTTTTAACTAATCCAAGTGAAGAATGGACTGTTTCAGTCCTATTTATCTAAATAGATTTAGTCTTTTTTTACTACCTTTGTCCTTCAAATATAGTTGGATCTCCGAAAAATGTCTCAACGAATTGATAGCAGCAGCCTTTGGGTAAAGCTGGACGTTGTCCCTGATGTTTACTTTAGACATCAATCGCAGTAGATCTGGCCTGGAGCTTGTCTGGAAAAAACTATAAATAATAGTAACAATACTAATTACTTGTAATAGTAATAATATCAATAATAGTAATAATACTAATAATACAAATAATAGTAATACTATCAAAAATAGTAATATTACTATTACTAACTATAGTAATATTACTACAAATAGTAATGTTACAAAATCATAATATTACTAAAAAATAGTAATATTTCTAAAAACGGAATATTTCCAATAATTGCAATATTTCCCAAAATAGCAATATTACCATGAAGAGTAATATTTCCAAAAATAGTAATATACCAAAAATAGTAATATTACGAAAATAGCAATTCTACAAAAATAGTAATATTACCAATAATGGTAATATTTCAAAAAAAGGAAGATTACCTGAATAGTAATATTACTAAAAAATAAGAATAGGACCGAAAAATAGAAATATTCCAAGCTGAACTTGGTCCAGCTTAAGTGGGCTTGTGGTCCGCTTGAGCTCAGCAGAAGGTGGCTCGGTTAGTCTGCCACTCTGCCGTTCAACTTGTTAAAAGAAGTCAGCATGGGCTTGGCCCACTAAGCTCAGTTCAGACTGTGGACGGGACGCTACAAGGTCGGAAGCAGAATCGACAATAGAAGCCTGAGGTTCGGTACAACACGACAGAGTATAGAATAGGACCGACAATAGAAGTCTATTTTGTACAGGAGGCTGGTGGTGATTTCTTTTAAACAATACAAATAAAATTTCAGTTGATTTCAATGTTCTAAAAATATATATCAAGCCAAGTGTGGTGGCATTTCTTTAAAACTCTAGCATTTATCAATTTAATAAATGCATAAAAAAAACTCTAAAATATGTCACTTTTGGTTTTGAGTTAATTTAGATGTTTTTTCATTGATGTATAGATCCATCCAGGATTACAGCCATCCATCAAGTACTATTTTGAACCACACAAGCCTGTCTATGTCTGGAACTAATCAAGACGATATCATAAACTGAGTCATAGCGGTCCATTAAACCTCCTTTCTTTGGCCTGTCACATGAATCAAATATGTACATAGCCAGCAAAGGTTAATTCTAATCCTTTGACGAAAGCCTAAGAAGCCTTAACCTTTTATCCTTTAACCTCCAGAGATTCTCAGCCCCAAAACAGGTTCCATTAACCCAATCATGCAGACCCAGTTCATCCTTCCAGTACAAAGATAACACTCAACCGAACACTAATTTTTCTTTCTTAAATTACCATATAACATAAATCCAAGTCCAATTAAAAGTATCCAACTAGCTAAGACAAATAACAACCAACCCAAGAAGGCATACTCCATTCTAATAGCCAAAGCAACCAAACTCGTCGAACATTGACGGAAGAAACCAAATCCAACCACATATGATCAGAACCATAGAGAATTCTGTAAAGCCACTACAAATTTCATGTGTAATTTCCAAAGAGATGGATGGTGAATCAGCTCATCTCAAATAATTGCAACCGCAGTGGCAGCAACCATTTTACGAACCGAAGGAGTTCAGCACCGCCATGTGCAGCACTAGCAGGCTTTGTTCAATAGAAAAACGTCAATGTTCATCTGAGTGGTTAATTGAAAACCAGCTTACAGGCAGGAAGATGACTTTTAACCAACCTTGTACCGCTGATCAAGCTGCGAAAAAAACAGTACTTTTAATTGCAAGAGTCTGGACAAGACTATGGATCAAGAAGTCTTCCTTTAATGTCAGAACATACTCAATTAGCTGGAGAACCCAGCCAGCGCCCATTGTTGTTTATCACAGTGTAAGACATGCAAGCAACAAGCACGCTAAGAAAACAAAAGTTTCCAACAGTCTACTGCTCTTCTATATCATAATCGATGCACTAGTAGTGCCTTGTGCTTCAGACAATCTGGAATACGGACCCGGCAGTTCCACAAATAACACCAATCATTCTTTATATGATTATGGTGAGGCCGCTGCCAGTGATGATGATATGATACATGCATAAATATGACAGCAGAAAAGCAAGAAAGTCATGCTATTGAGATCAGACCTGACTACACCAGTATGACAGATGTTCCTCCTTGCGTAGATTGCTGACAAGGCCTCCACACTGCAGACAGACAAAGCTACTTCCATCTGCAAAGGCTTCCAACATAATCTGCTTCCTCCCAGTCATTGCAAGTATGGAAGTGTCATTAGCATCAAGCAGAGTAGAAGGAACAGCCGCATGAGGTTGTGGTGGGTCAGATCTTATAGGCTGTGCTTGAGCTATAACACATTCTGCAAACAAGGAGGCCAGTTCGTCCGCAGCAGCATTAGCCTGCATTTTGTTCCTGTAGAGCTCACGTGCGCAGTTTAGAGTTTGGAAGACAGCTTGTTCTCCACCTTCAGATCTCATGGCTGCCAATACCTGTTTCCCACTTTTGCAGTCAGAATTTGAGAGTAACCTTTATAACTAGGCAGTTAAATTAAGAAATACAAAATACTCATAATTACACATAAAGAAACTGACCCCCAAATTATGTCATCCTGTACAATTGTAAAATGTAGCCTTGTTTCTGTTTCTACTGTCTAAAAGAATCACTCATGTTTCTGAAGGAATCGATCCAACAGCTACTAACATCAGTTATCTTTTCCTGGACTACCATTTTAACAATCTCGCCTAAAATTGAGCTTATTTATGTCTAACTTTTAGAATCTCTAAGAAGCATTTTGGGGTTAAACTGAGAGATTAAATGCATCAACAACCCTTCGTAATATTCCTACTTGTTTCACTAAAACAATTCTAAAATGGATACCCTCCTGCATGGTGTTTTTTTTTTTTTTTTTTTTTTTGATTTTGTGGGGAGGTTTTGAAATTCCTTAGTTGAAATGTGGCCCTCCTAAACTCATTCATTAATATATGGCAGCGCCCCTATGTTTTCTCTCCAAAGGATTGGCCCCTTTTAAGATATTGCCTAATAAACACCCTCTCATTTCCCTAAACTTTTGGCAAATGTAATCTCTTTGAGCTCAATCCCAAATTTCTACCATTACTCCTAAGATCACTCCAAGTGCACCCCCTCCCTGGTCTCTCTATTATATGTGAGAGACGTCAGCATCTTCTACATTTTTCTTTCAGTAACTATACAATTTACTCCAGATAACAATGATAATGATGGGATCACAACCATCCATCTAATACCCCTTACTTTTAAGTAAATCACGTAAAGCTGTCTTTCTAGCACAAATATAGAACCATCACCTTATCACTTTTATTTAACATGATACTGTGATGTATTAGATTTTGTTTACCATATAATGTCATATAAAGTTAGAAGAAATTATCTCACTCGTCAAATATGCCTTTAGGTAAAAAAAAATGGAATTACAATGGTTTTATTAATTATTAATCTATTGATAATTGGGTGAAATTCCTTTACATTATTCAGATCTGCAAGCTATAATATGAAAACTATGAAATATGGGAAAATACATAATGAGGTTATACGATGTAAATCTAGTTAATTGTTTTCTTATTAGATTGGCACCAATTAATGTTTGTATTTTTGATATTTTTGGCCCTCGAAATGAAAAACCCTGGCTCTGCCCCTGATACACCATCTTCTAGTATGCTGTGGTACAATTTTTTTTTATGTGCTTGATAGCCTGCATATTATAGGGAACATACTTTATCATAATACCATGGGCCTCCACAACGACCTCCTATATAACAGAGGAAAAGGTCTCGATCTATGTGCTACTCCTTCAAAGAGCCCTAATACTTGCATAATGCCCATTTTGTAGTAAATTTTAATGAAGTATATTTCCTGAGCTTGGTTAACTTAATAAAAAGTGTGATCGTATCATAAGTTCATTTCATTCTTCAGTATTATAAGGTGTCTTCTTGTTCTTCAAGAATAAAATGAAACTAGACCAAATAAAGGACAGGAGATGAAAATTCACACATATCACAAAACGAATCGAAGGTTTAAATTCCAAAATGTAGGCTCTGCGATCGACATGTGGACTTATGGACGGACTGGTGCCTTTTTTCTGTGCTTGAAGGGCACATGTATAAAAAAAATATTGTGACATTTCATTTCGTACAGCATTTTCAAACCGATCATTTTTTATATATCGCAATGGACAATTCCATCTGCTTTTTGATCAGTGATTCACCAGCCACTACATTCAGGGATCCCACCTTATTCTCAAACTTGGTGGCTCTGAGCTTCTTTTCAAAATAACAATTGTTTAAATGTTTAACTAGATACCCTTGTCCAAAATATTTTAGAAAAATAGCCTTCCCAAATCTGCCTACCAACAATTTCTTCCTTTGAATCTGATCAAATGTCTAGCAGGCCCTGTTATCCTTAAGGCCACATAAACAAGACCAATTAGGACATCAAGGCTGTTCCAAGCACTAGCAAAAGGAGCCCCTGCAATTTCAAGTAACTAAAGAAGGGAGATCCATTTCATTGTAACTTTGGCATTTGATTTTTACCCTTTGGGCACCTCTCTGTCTTTCTCCACCTTTTCCTGTCACCCTTGTTCCTGGTCCAGCAACCCCCATCCCTCTGTGGTTATCTGCTTCTCCATCTGACATGTTAGATGGATATCAGATCAGCTTTCTGTGAGTCCTACAAATCAAGCAAATGAAATGGTTTTGATAATGATGA